>NC_072734.1:33128686-33428686 GCF_026930045.1 Uloborus diversus | reverse complement strand
TTTATTATTCCTTTCACAAGTGTCTAAAATACTAATTGTTTAAAAATATTTAATTGCTTAATATTGTGTTTTAGTTCGTTTTAGTAGGACACGGAATCATGTCACACAATAAATTCTCACTTCCGTTACCTAAACACAAAAAGGCCGTTTCTCATTAACACGTGGCAGTAATGACATCACATTTTATTTTCCACGATACAAGGGAGCCTCCTTGTTTATTTTCAGCCATAAAAAAGTTGTGAGATTTTTGGCGAAAAATAAGAAGATAGATTTTTTTTTGAAAAACTAAGTGCGGTTATTGTGAACCCTCACCTCCGTGAACTGGAATCTCAGGCATCTAAATTAATCTATAAAAAAAATAAGTGAACATGTTTTCATACGTTTAACATGTGCAGATTTTAACAACAAAGGAAAAAAATATTTCCCTGAAAAATGTATCCATTAGGCCTATATAATTGAAAAATTCCTCACCTCCGTGACAAACCTTATCAATGTCATTATTTCTGAGGTGAAAATAAATAATTTAGACATGATATACCAATATTAGGTATTCTACCAAAATTATAAATTGCCAGTACATTCTCAAATTTACTAAATACTAGCTTTTAACACACATTTTAACTAAAAGGACATTATCCGTACTTTAATTAAGAGAGCCTAATTCTAGATAATCACTAATCATTAAAATACCTGATTGTTTGTACAATCAACAAAATTACTACTTTGATATTAAATTGGCCTTGATTTTCTAACATTATTTTTTTTCTGTTCTTTTATTTCCGTGAACAAGGCATTTTTTTATTTATTTATTTTTTTTATGAGTAAAATAATTGGAACTTAGCTGGGCCATTGTTTATGGTTACTTCTATTAGGCAGCACTTTCATATTAAAAAAAAGGGGGTTTCGAAATTGAAAAATATTTGCGTCAAAAGTTACGTTTTTTGGTTCTACCCATTTTTGTGTCTCAAATGATACTTTATGTCAGTTTAAGTAGTTAAACAAATAAATAAAATATGTTTAAAAGTTTTTTTTTTGTTTTTTTTTTCGCTTCGCAGTCTTTTGTGAAAAGCAAAATAAAATGTTCCTTACTCATAGAAAACATGTCTGGGAAAGATATTTTTCGATGTGTATTTTTGATTTCACATTCCTGAGAATGAGTCGCAAAAGTGGTTGAAATGCATTTTCATAGTTTTAGCCTTATTTGTTTCACCAGAAAAACATCTAACAATTAAATTACATGCTCGTCTGTTATACGTTAACAACTAAGAACACTATGTCAATAAAATTTCTAAAAACCAGAATACTTAATTTTGTTTTAAAATTTCGCTTATGCAAAATATATGAGCGTATGCAGCTTTAAATCCTTATTTTCATTGCAAAAAATGTGCACCGCCACACAAAGAAATCAATATTTCTCTAGAAATATACTATCTATCATGCAGGAATGCGTCTGAAACAGACAACGGTTGGAAAAAAGGAAGATTTATTTTGATCGACGGGGTCTTTGCGTCAAAGTCAACTTTTCCGATCCCACAAAGAATAAGGATTTCCGTTAAGATCCAGATTTAAGCCTTTTCTGCCGGAATTTCTCAACGTAGAGTACGAGTCTTAAAATTTCTTTGCATTTTTATCGATTCGGTGTAGGTTTTAAAATACGAGTGCTGTTTTGGACAGTCAGATATCAACTCTTATGAACAAAGAGCGATTTTTGCAAAAGAGTAAAATGGGTCACTTAATCTTTTCTATTTCGAAAAATTAATAAATAAAAGAGATAAGAATAAAATGAAATGAAAGAGTTAAACTTATAATAAATATCAAGTAATGATCTAAATTATAAATTAATGTTTGTATGCTTACGTAAAAGTGTATTTTAATTGCACTTGGCTGTAAAGTTTTTTTTTTCTTGTTTTGCTTTAGTTTTACATTACTTTGTAACACGTTTAATATTGCGCAAGTTGAAAATTTCAAAACAATATAAAAATGTTTATATCATTGCTTTTTAGCATTCCAATATTTAAATTTTTCGTTTCGTTTTTAAAGATGTTAATGTCTTTAAATTTTATGAGAGCTAAAAAATCAATTTAACGAAACATCATAACTTTTCATATTTTTCTTTGCCACTAAAATGAAGAAGTATTATCAACGTTCCATCAAAACTGTTATACATTTTCATTATTGTTGTGATCTATGCAAAAAAAAAAAAAAAAAAAAAAAAAAACAAATAAACAGCATTATTAGTATTTTGCATAATATTATAATAGATCTTAAGAAATTTCTTTAGTCTCTAGAACTTTATAATTTATCTATATAAATAAAACAAAGAATATATATGTGCGTATATTTATATGTATGTATGTGTGTATGTTCCCTATATCAAATCCACAGTTTCCGTCGGATCTCGACTAAGTTTGGCAGGGAGGTACTTGGAGCCACCGAGAAGGAACTTTGGGGGTTTTCGAACGGAAAAAAAGTACCGAACTATTCGAATTTAAATTTTAGGATCCGAAAAGGGCTTTAAATAGCTCTATCTACCCGAATTAATTATTCGATCAGTTCAAATTTAGTGCCATTCGAAATCCCGCAAAAAAAAAAAAAAAAAAAAAAAAAAAAAAAAAAAAAAAAAAAAAAAAAAAAAACCTGAAATGGATTTTATTCATTCGAGTCAAAAAAAAAGGCTTTAAAATCACCGGAAATTTTTTTAAAAGCATTATTAAGCCTAAGTGGAACAGCATTTTCATATCGGAAAATTATCGTTTTCACGATCTCAATTTGAATTAGCGTGAAAACCATTCAGAAGGTGGCCACTTTTTTTTTCCGACTGTGACTAAATAAAATTTTGTTTTTATTTTGAGGAAAAAATGTACCTTTTGATAATTATTTCGCGATATATCTACTTTCTTTTTCTTTCTTTCTTTTTTTTTTTTTGTACTGCCAGCAGAAGATAAACAAGGAGTTTAGTTGTAGTATTTATAGAGGATTGCGTCTAATTTTTTCGGGAATTTTTGAGTTGCCGTCTTTTTTTCTTTAAGAATAATGATTGACGGAAATTTTTACAGTATTTTTTCCCCTAATAGAAGACTGATTTTTGAACATGCGTCACTTCACGTAACTCGTATTTTCGAGGTAGACAGTGCAAAGCTGGGCACTGCAACTAGTATATAATAAAAATTTTTTACACTAAAAAAGAACGGAAAATCCAGGGTAGCATTATATCCAGCGTTGAACTTTTTATAAGTAACATTCGGAACATGAATTGATAATAATAGCAGAATTGTGACAAGACATGACGTTTCGTTAAAGGTATTTTTGATCCATGTGGACTCCGCAGTCCTTCATATTCTTCAGTGTTCTTAACTTCAAAAGAAACTGTAGGAAGCAAGGCCCGTCATCCCGTCATTTCAACTCTTGTTTTTCGTCTTCGTCGGAGATGGGGGGGGGGGGAGATTTTTTTCATGTAAATCATGCCTAAAACCACGCCAACTAAATGTAAATACACTCGATTCTCGATAACTCGAAGCTAATAGTTTTTTTTGGGGTCCCAAACTTTTGAGACCGTTGTAGAAACTTCCCATAACTCAAACGTTTTTGCCGGATCCTTAGGACTTCAAGTTATTGAGATTTGACTGTGAATTAACTTTTCAAAGTCGGTGGGGGGCGTTATTGACACCACCCACTAACCCACCAGAATGACGGGCCTGTGGAAAACTTCGTGCTCTCCTATGCCGCACATTATAGCATTTTGACCAAAAATCCACCAAACTAGAGCGTTATAAAAGAGCACTCATTACTTGGGTTCAAAAGGAGGTAAAATTCTTCACCGTTTTGGTATCGGTTAAAACAAATACAAATTTCTCAACGAACTGAACACTACAGATTTCGGAATGGACACATGTCATGGGTTTGAAAATGAAGGAGTGGGATTGGAAAAATAAGTTTAAAGAGAAAAAATAGAACCATAGAAACAGTGAATTTAGGGGAAAAAAAATCGCAATTTTAGTGATGATAGCAAGAAGTTGAAGCTTCAACAAGCTTCACTTTAAGCAACAACTTGAAGCTTCAAAAAGCAACAAACAAGTGCTATTTCAAAATGCGCTTGCTTGTTGGATTTTGGTTAAAAAGACTGTTCATATCAATGTCGCATTTTTATTTCTGGAAATATATTTATTACATGGAATTATAATAGCTTAACAGTTGCTAACAAAAATTAAATATGATAAGAAAAATTTTAACAGAAGAAATATCATGCATTTAGAATATCTGTATTTGCAATAGATATTAAGAAAAGTTGACGGTTTGAGAAATATAAAAATTGGTTGTATGTAATTTTTTAATGTAAAAACTTAATTAGTTTTAGAGACAAAAACTGAGTAAGAATCATTGATGATTTGCTTTTTCCCCATAAAATCCAAAATAAAATTCATTCGAAAACAAATTCTTAAGCTTATTTTTAAAACATAGAAAATGATTGTTTCATTTTAACCAGAACAATCAAAAATGAAAGAAATAAGATGGTATTATTTCATCCACTTCTTACATAAAATTTTCGACTAGTTTAAGCCACCCGTTAAGCAGGAAACGTAATTTTTTTTTTCTCATTACATTGCAGTTGTTCAAAAAAACTTAAAAAAAGTAAAGTTAATCCTTTTTATCTGTAGTGCTACTGTACAATTTCCTCAGAACCAAATTCAAAGAGAGGTATAATTAATCTAATGAGAAATTTTAGTTCTTCAGAAACGAGGCCAGGGCTTATTTTCATGTATAAAATTGAGTGTGACGTTTCTCTTAAAACTTCACCTACAGAGAATTACTGTCAAAACATAAATGAGAACTTCTAATCGAGGATGTGTGTCATTGTTTGGGTGGAAAAATGTAACCCAACTCCTCTCCTTCACTAAAGGATTACCCGTTGCATCCCAACCACCTGCGTCCTTTAGAAGAAATTTCCTACAATTTTACGCGATCAACTTAGTACACGTATTTAGTCACAGGCTTGGGTTATCACTATTAAAAGGCAGTTTTTTTGGCCGTGAGGGGAGGGCTACAGTGGTTGGACCAGTAAACGAAAAACTTAGGAAATATGTTGTTGTTATTTAACTATTTATTGGATGTTTATTTAGATTATTATTTATTCAATGTATTTATTTATATTGTATTTATTTATTTTTTCATTTATTACATTTATTTGCATTGGTTATTTATTGTATTTCTTTGCTGTTTATTTACTACCTTTTTTCAATGTTTTTTTATATTGTTTATTTATTTTGCAGATATCATTTACTGCATACTGTAAGAAAATTCCCAAGCGTCGCAACTCAACTTGTTCACTGTTCCGGGATTTCACGAATTTACTCCTATTTCCCAATGTTTCCCAAGTCTCTTTAAGTTTCATGGACGTTGATCTCTCACTGGTTTGAAGAATATTTGTAGCTAACACTGTTAAAATATCTAGATTTTTTTCAGTTTAGTTACGGCCCCTTCAGATTGACTAAGCCTCAAGCGAGGGCGAAATTCAGTCTTTGTGCATGGAAAATAAGCTTGGAAATAGCCTGTTAGATATTTGCTTGCAAATCTGGTTTAACTTCTTCTATATTAGCTTTGAACGTTTTTCTGGCTAGTTTAAAAATGTTCTAATCAATTATTGTAGACATATCAAAGTGTATTCAGTAAATTACTAAGCATTAGCCAGGGCTAAAGCAAAAATACATGAAATACACCGCCAGCTCAATTACAGCCGAGGACTACAGTTTCGTACTTCTTAACCCTCATCAGCCCGTCATAGTAAAGTGACTGAGCTGGAGATGGAAAAACTCTTAAGGAAGCCAAGAGCGCCAAACAAACTGGTAGCTAATATAGAACTAGCATACACATAAACATTAAGCACGAAACTGCAGTCCTCGACTGGAAATGACTCAGCTGGCGGTGCATTTCATGTATTTCAGCTTTAGACCTGGCTAATAGTTTGGTAATTTACTGAATCTACCATGCCTTGCCTTCAATCTTCGAGTTGAACCGAACCATTGCTTCGGTCACTCGTCTTGTCTGTGCTAGTTCTATATTAGGTACCAGTTTGTTTGGTACTCTTGGCTTCCTTAAGAGGTTTGCCATCTTCAGCTCAGTTACTTTCCTATGCCGGGCTGATGAGTGCTAATAAGCACGAAGCTGCAGTCCTCGGCTGGAAATGACTGAGCTGGCCGTGTATTTCACGTTTATCAAAGTGTTCTTTCAAGATCTATTCCAGAATCATGACTGGCTTGTGTTCGCATGGTTTCTGAATTCTTCCGCAAGATTTAAGGTAAATTTTTGGTAGGTTACCGACTTCTTGGGGATAACATATTTTTGCTAGATATAATGCTAACAAAAGTTAGACACGCTAGAAATGTTTCCAAGAGCGTCTCAAATTGTTTTACATTATATGATAAAGCATTCTTATTGATATCTGTAACGAGAAAAATAACTAGGTTTTTATTTTGCCATCAAAGTTGTTAAAGTACTTTGACGTTGTTTTTACTTTCTTCTGTTTTTAATATATAGATGAAAGTTTTGATTTTGTACAAATTTTCGAATTTTGACAGATTTGAACATTTTGAGGTGTGTTGAGTCCATTTCGAACATTTCTGTTAGTTCACATTTCTGTGATGTTTAATATGCTTCGATCTTTTGACTCAATATTACAGTCTGCGCAAAGTAAATTGTATCGTATACCACTAAAATACTTAAATCACAAATACAACATATCGCTCATTTGGAAGAAGAGTGCAACAATACGAAGTAATGAAATTTTACAGGAGAAGCGTTTGAAGTTGATTTCTTCAGGCAATTTGCATTAAGAAAAATAAGTTTGCTGTACTCTCCAGTGGTTAATATTTGAACGATAAACATGTCATTATTCTCCAAAAACGATAATGTCCTTTGAAGGTCTTTAAGCGAAAAAAAGAAGAAAATTTCGTATCGTGGCACTCTTCTTCCAAACAAGCGATGAGGCTTATTGAGTGACTGTGCACAAGTGTAATTTTGAAAATAAGTAAATTATTTTTTGAGTTTTAAAAAATATCATAAAAAAACATAATTTGAATCTTCTGAAATAAAAGTCACATTCGGCAGCCTCACTACAATAACATCAAAAGACGTCTTGAAAGTCAATTATTGTATCAAAGTATGACGCATATATGTATTTCGAAAGTCAATGAACTTCCTTAGCAATGTCTTAGCTATAATGCTTATAATAAAAGTACTGAATACACGTTTATCAAGTGAAAAAAAAATAAACAAAACATTTATTCATGTTCTATATTGCATAAAGCCCTTCAAAATTAAGGAATGGTATTTTAAAACTAAAAAAATCTACATTATTAAATAATTTGTTCGCAAAAACACTAACATAACCGTCGAAGCAGAAAAAAAATTGATTTCATAAGTTTAATTACATTTTCAAGCATCATACCACCAATTACTACGAAAAAAGGTTCTTGCGAAGAAATGTTTAAATATATTTGATTTTTTTAAAGCCTCAGCGAAAAATAGGGATTCAAATCATCATGCCTCAAAGAGAAAAATTAATCCTTATATCAGAGTGCGGAAAATAGTTGGGTGAAAATAGGATAATTAATATGTGCATATCATATTTCTCCCTTCGAGTGAATAATGCGGTTGAAAGAAAAATCATCATGCATTAAGGCTCACTGATCCAGATAAAAGGAAATTAGATTTCAAATTCGCTTTGTTGGTCTTTAGAGGCATAAAAACTTTCATTAAAAATAAAAACGTTTTAACCAAATATTTGTTATTAATTTTTTTATGAATTTTTTTTTTTTTTTTCAGATTAGAAAACTGATTAAATTCAATATGTGTTTAAATGTTTAAAGGAGAGCATTGCAGCTTAGGTTCGGTTGAAAGCTTCTTTTTTGCATTGATAAATGTGTTTTTGTTAACCAGAAATGTAAGTATTCAGCACTAATTGAAAATATTTGCTTTAATAATGGTGAATTATAGTTTACTGTAATAAGGGTTGTTATTTTCTCAGAAAAAAAGCGAGACTGGTTAAATATTTTCATGTTTAGTAATGTGTTTTTTTTATTCGTTAGTTTGACTAAAAGCTTCGGAATTCTTTAATTAAAATTCCACCAGATTGAAAGTGCTTCTGATTCACTAAGCAAATGGATGATTTTTACAACTCAGAAGTTGCATTTCTATACATTAGTTACAGTTGAGATCCTAATTTGTCTTATTAGAACAAAATCAAATTGTTAATACGATTGTAAAATTATAAGAATGAAAGTTATACTAACCAATTGTTCATTGTTGTTTATTTTTGCTTTTTATTTATTTATTTATCGTGTGAGTACGAAAGTTTATACTGAGTTTGTAAGTAAAAGTCACACAGTGATTAGGCAAAGTTCTTTATTCAGTGATACAATATCCACCATTGTCTATAATCTACTTTCAACGTTCTGGCAGCATACGGATGCCCCGATCATAAACTTTGAGCAGTTAAGATTCGAAGAACGAAGACACGACGCTCTCTAAGGCATCTAAAGAGTCAAAATTTTCTGCGTGTAAATGATTGTGCAACGACCGGAACAAGTGATAATCAGATGGTGTGTTATCAGAAGAATACGGTGGATGAGTTAGGACATTCCATTTCAGGCTGCTTAGTTTTCGTCTGTCTCGAAGCGTGTGGTCTGGCGTTCTCCTGATAAAAGACTATACCCTAGCGATTTGACAAGATCAGAAGCTTCTGTTCAATTTCTCGCTTCAAATTGGTTATTTGGCGACATTATGTGTCCAACTCAATCGTTTGTCCAGCGGGGAGAAGCTCAAAATGAGTTAGACCCTTGCAATCCCACCAACCACAGAGCATCATCTTCATCGGGTGCTAACTGGCCTTTGCCATTGCGTCACGGTGCTCAACTGTATGTGTATCTGAGCTAAATATTGTTGCAAAGGACCCATTTTTCATCACCCGTCACTATTCGATCCAAAAACGGCTAGTTTTTTAGCCGCCTGAGTTAGGAAACGGCAGCAGATATTCGCGGGGCTTTGTTCCGTTCGGTTAGCAAATGAGGCACCCATATATCGAGCTTCAAATCGTATCCCCCTTTTTTTAACGACAAAAAGTGGTTGATTGTTCAATGTTTAGTTCTGTAGTAACTTCCTCTGTTGAAATTTGCGAAGTATTCTGAACGAAAGTACGCACAATATCGTCATCAATGTCTGTAGATCGCCCTGATCATGGTTCGTCTTCATGGTTGAACCAGCGATTGAACTATCCACGGTGAAATTTCGAAACCATTTTTCCGCAGTTCGTTTAGTTGGTGCGTGAACTTGACAAACCTCTTGAATGTTTCTTACGGCTGCTGCAACGTTTATTCCTTTCCGAAACTAGTAAAGCATAACATTCCATAGATGCATCTTATCGTCGACACTCATTTTGAAAATAATCTTTAGCGAAGCAGTTTTATCCACACATTTTTTTTTGGAATGAAAGCTGCATACGTCATCTTTATAACGATATGCCTTATGCAGATGCCGGTATTAATGACAAGAATTACCGCCGCTTCAAACATCATCCATTGCACCTCTGCAAGAATTTTTGCACTCACCCAATATTTTCAGCAATCACTGAAGCTTAATGTTTTCACTTTATCATTGTTGATGTCTTATCCTTTTTAAGGTTTACTGGCATCCACGCAGCTGCCCATTCTCGTCCATATCATCCAGAACCGATATGTTTTTATACATTACCCTCTAGAATTCAGACAATAATCTTTAGACAAACGCACCTCTGCTCGAACTTTTTCACTCAATCACTGATGCTTTATATTTTCACTTTATCATTGTTGACGTCTTATCCTTTTTAAGGTTTACTGGTCTCCGCGCAGCTGCCCATTCTCGTCCATGTCATCCAGAACCGATATTTTTTTATACACTACCCTCTAGAATTTAGACAATAATCTTTAGACAAACGCACCTCTGCTCGAACTTTTTCACTCACCAAATATTTTGAGCAATCACTGATGTTTTATATTTTCACTTTATCATTGTTGACGTCTTATCCTTTTTAAGGTTTACTGGCCTCCACGCAGCTGTCCATTCTCGTCCATGGCATCCAGAACCGATATTTTTTTATACACTACTCTCTAGAATTTAGACAATAATCTTTAGACAAACACAGCATCCAGCACATATCATCTATCATTCAGCACACAGTTTCTATCATCCAGAATACAAATCTAGCATCCAGCTCACAACATTCCATCCAGCCTTTATAATCTAGTATCCATTCAATGGCATTATTTTGAATTTTGACACCTTAGATTCGAAGGATCTTTTTTGCTGTTATAATTACATTATGAGCCATTTGTAGAACGACGAAACCCAATGAATGGGTGCCATCGCAATTCTTGATTACGAAAAACATAAATTGAATTCAAGATGTCAAAATTCAAAAAAAAAAAAAAAAAGCCAAGGGCTGGATGTTAGACACATTATTAATTATTTTAAAAAGCTGTTGACATTCCTTTTTTCTTTTTAAACATATTAATTTTAATAAATTGAACATTAGAAAGGGTCTAGTCTCCAAGAATGCGCTGCAAAATTTAAGGCATGCCTTAATGAATTTTCCAAAGAACACGATTCTCTTCTGTTTTTTCATTAAAATGCAAGAAAATTATTTGTTGACAAATTAAATATGCCGTTAAAGCTATTTCTAAATCCTGAGAATGATAACAAAAAATCCCATTCTTAACAGAATTAGTGGGATGAGATATGGTTTCCTGATTTAGTCCTGGTTCTTATGATGTGCATTTAAAAAGGCTTAACGATGGATTTTTCACTTCGTTCTCTGAACTTCTCTGATTTTTGCAGCTAGTAACGCTTCTACTTTTCAGGTAAAGAATCAAGTATGTCTTCCTTTCTTAATTTTCACATGAAAAATTGAAAAGCATTTTTCTTGGCTGAAAGTATATTTCGCCAAAAATGCGAGTTCATCTTCGACATTTATTCTTTCTGTGGCTTGCATATTACGTTAAAGAACATGTTTCAGAAAGATAAAACATACTAATTTCAAAAAGAATAAATAGAATTTTACCTTGTTGCATATACTCAAAACTAGGATTACATTTTTGAATCTTTCTAAAGTAAATTTTAAGAATAATATATTTTAAAAAAGAGTTTTATGTTCTTCCGTTAATTCAATCCGGCAATTGCAGATCTCTTTCTTTCCCCTTGAAATTTGTTGAATTCTGCAAGCGAAACTAAAAGGCCAAGATGGATCAGAATCCTCTAAAAAAAATAGTTTAAAATACATCAAGAATTTCTCTTTCCTTATTTTAAAGAAAAAAAAACGTGTCATGAAACCTGAATATCATGACGCGATTTTGAAAACTTATACCTTAAAAACAAAGAAATTTGCTCGGTGATTTTTCTTCGAAATGTGGTGGCTGTATTTAAGGAGTTGCAGTATTATGTGTTATTAACCTGTGTTTAAGCTATAATGAAAACATTAAGTGATTAAATTAACACCTGATTTCTACAACCTGTACTGTTAGCGGGACCTATATTTTCCCTAGTCAGTTTTTCTGCTGGGAAAACGGCTGAAATGCGAAAAGCATCCGAAATATTTGGGTTATATCCTTGATCAGGAGATTCTCAGTCATGCACACATAAATAATTTGGTCCTGAGAGGCAAACAACAATCTCTGGCAGGACCTGGGGAGCGGATGCTCAGACATTTCGAAACAGTTATACTGCGCTCATTCGTCCCGTTTTGGAATATGGATTTCAGGTATATCGGGCTGCCTCTGTCAGTAACCTTGAAAAACTGGAAAGGGTTCAGCTCTCTGCTGCAAGAATCATCACTGGCCTCCGAAATAGTTGCCCTAGGGATATTGTTCTGTATGAGGCTGACCTACAACCTCTAGGACTCCGAAGCAGATATTTCCTGGCTAAATACTTTGCTAAGCTTGTTAGTTATGGTGACCAGAACAGGACCTCCAGTTATGTACGAAACTGGAAGAATAATCAACGCCTTAAGAGACAGAGTCCACTTAGCTTTGCTGAAAGCGAGGGTTTCCTTTTTAATGAAGTTGAATATGTTTCACTAACTGGTGGCCTAGATGCTGCCCCATCATTATATGAACGAGTTTTCTTCAAACCTCACTTGTGCTCGTACACCAACAAGAGCTCCCAACACCCGGAGTATCTTAGACAACTTGCTTTGGAGGTTATTATCGGCTGTGACCTGAATCAGCTGTATTCCGACCCTTCTGCTGTTTTGGAGGGACTTTGTTTGCACGGCTTCATGGACTTGGTATGATGTTTCTGTCTGCCAAGTGGGACAAGCAACAACAACATATTTTCCCCTCTATTTAACTTTTTCATCTCTCGCATTTCTCTTGATCATTCACGTCATTATCGTGCTCCATAGGGGTTTTGATAAGAAAATCGATACTTTCTATTTAGTGAATTATCATTCCGATTGAATAGTCCAAAAGCCAGTCATCTTCACTTTTTACCAAATTGAGATTATTGGACATTCCAGTTTAAAGGATGTAATGTAGACACACCCTTCAGCCTGGAAAACCGTCACCTCTTTGTAGTCCAAGAAAACATTAAGCAATGAAACGTTTTAGCAGTGTTTAAGAGTTTTAGTGGAAATTCGTTAAAACGGAGTTTAATTATTTGTTAAATATAAATTTGTGTTTTCCATTTTCGTTGTAGAATTTATTAGAAAAAAGATAAATTAAGATATTGGATACATATGGGTTACACTGTATTTCAGTTAGAAAAAGAATCACTCGCTTCTTCGTCAAAACGTGAATAAAAAAAACTTGGATTTCTGAAATTTCTTTTGTTTTATACACACGTATGATTGGCAAAGAAATACTTTGTATTTGATAATATGCCTGGTAAGAGTTGAAGCGAAACTTCTTCTGGTTTCTTTTCATAGAAGATTTGTTTCGCTTTCCTTTTATTTTTTGTATTACGTCATTTTAAGCCACTCCCCTTTGTAGCATGTTTGCCTTGGAAGTGAAAGGATCGTCCGTATTCGTTGAGGCGTATGTCTAACCCTTTTTGTTTTAATATGTTTCGATATTAATTAGCTTTAGATTTCGTTAATAAACTTATTTGAATTTTAATGGCTTGACTTCATTGCCCATTTGAACCACATTCGTCTTCAGAGCGATGTATGCAAGAGAGATATGTTCAATTTTTACCTCACTACAAATGTTACTTCGGGCAAATAATTCAGAGACACAGACAGAAAGGGAGAGCGTGTGAGGTTGTATACTTCCCAAATAAAGTTAAAGTCAGAAACTCTCTGAAAACGAAACTCGGAAATTCAGAACAGTGGTCCGATTGCATTAAACTATTCAAATAAGGCTTTTGAAGTGTGGAAGCATCGGAATTTCGGCCGGAATGTGTCCACTGAAACAGAATCATTAAATGATACTGAGTGCTGGTGTATTTCCTATCAAGGGAAATCCTTCAAATCACAAGAGGCTAAGCCTTTGATTCAAGTGAATCAATCTACAAAACGGGAGAGTAACACAGATAAATGTGAGCTCGCTTCAGAAACTTAATTCCCGCCGTATGCAAATCTGGCTTCAGTTGATGTAACTGAAATCTGGATTGATTCTTTGAAAATCCTAGCAAATTCGGTGGAGCGTAGTCATTTTCAGATTAAAGTCTCGCCAATGAGGTTTACCAATTATTGTAGCTATTGGAAAAGGATATATCCTTTCACCAGCTCATTTTTCTGATATTTTTTAGCCTGTTTTATTGTAATAGTAGAAAAAAAAAGCATGAAAGAAATCTTAGTATATTGTAAAATAATATCTAAAATCATAAACAAAAAAAATATTACAAAAATAAAAATTAACTAACCATATTAAAGAAATAGGTTTCTAAAATGAGAAACGGTTTATGAAACCGATCTACCTGTCCCCTTAACAACTTTTAAAATATTAATTATATTTTAACAGACAGTTACGAGTATAAGAGATCTCGACTAGGTTTATATTACACCCATATTTTAATGTTTTTATTTTAAAAACTTTTCAAAGTTTAAAGTGATTTCCTTAACAAAACGTTTTCAAAATAGTATATACAGATATTAAAATATTTTTCACGAAAACATTGGTGCAATTCTCAAAAATCTATTTAGTAAAAAAGAAACTCCTCCCCCCCCCCAAAAAAAAATCGAACATAAGACATTTTATCCTGTGAAATTTTTGTATTCAAACCTTGAAGAGGCATCAAAAGACTACAGTTATTCAATGCACTTTTAAAACAAAAATTTCAAAATAATCCATTTGTATTCCATCTACCGCTCTTTCAATAAACTATAGTACAATTGAACAAGTAACCATCATAGTTACTGTATTGACCATGTAATAACTAGGTTTTTCTCAAAAGGTGTTTTCTTTTGAAGACATGCTTCTTACGTAAAACTGAAAAATAAAACCGTCATAAAAAATGCGCTCATTGGTTTACCGGGTTCAATGCTAAAATTAAAATGCGTCATTTTTACATGTGTTTGATCTGTCTTTAGTTAGCAGAGGCGAATAAATAAGTTTCAATTCGTATGACTTACCGTTACAGAGATAATTAAATTGTGTGTGAACATGAATAACTTTAATAATCATATGTACGATTTTTCAAAATATATTCTGAGTTCATCTAATGTGTTGGTGCTATATACTATTGTGCGTTCATGAGGAGAAGAGACTTCGGAACGCCTTCCCGAAAGCAAAGCTAAGTTTAGCGCGGGGGTGATCGCTACCGCTTTCAATTGAGACAACCCTAAATTTGGCGGGCATTTAAATTTTTAAAAATGTCTTTGTGTTCTTTCCTTTCGTTTCTAGCTTCGCGTAATTGTCGTCTACGGGGAATCTATACTTTTTAAACTGAAAATTTCAGAACAAAAATATTGTATTTACAAAAAAAAGTAAGGTATTTTGTTTTCCGAAAGAAACATTTCTATTAAGAATAGGCTTTCTGAATTTTGAACGATATCCTTTTAAACACTAACGTCCTATATTCGAAATTGCAAGTGCGTTGATGAAAAAAAAGGGGGGGAGGCAGGAAAACTTCATTGCCACACAGACTGTGGCACTAAGATGCTTAAGGGTTGCGTTCGTTTTGAAGACTTAATATCTCTCTCCATCTCCCTCTCCCTTTTCTTGAGGGGGGGGAGGTGACTCAGTAGCTCTTACGGGTTGGGTCTTTTTGATGCATCTGTATGGATTGTACAAAATTTCAGATCATATAGAGCGGATATACAGTCAGTAGATCTACAGTAGCAGTTATTTTTGAAAAATGATGAAAACATTATTCGAACAAAAGTTGCCCCCCCCCCCTCTCCCCCCCCGCCAAAAAAAACTTGGTTGAACCAAAGGCGGGGACTGGGCAATTGTTCCAAAAAGGATTTACATGTGAGAAATAATAGTAAATTCAGAAAACAATAAAAAATCAATCTGAAATATTTAAAGCAATTGACTATTAAAATCAAGGCTATTTCTCTAAGTATTGCATGAATATTAATGTTTAGAAATATGTAATAATTTGCGATGCGTTATAAAAAGTGTCTTTGGTTTGAATACTGTTTTAAAATTATAGTTTCATCGGTTGGGTCCGGCTTAAGAGATGACGACTACCCCCAGGGCGAGTATTTTCAAGCCAAGGGGGGGGGGGGATTTAACCAACTTCGTTTCTGGGGGGGGGGGAGGCAGACACGAAGTTAGTTATAACACTTCAGTCCACAGTAGCCTAACGTAAACACGGATTGTCCATAAAGGACGTTACACCAACGCAATGTTCGATGAACAAATTGCTATAACGAACGCTTTTATTTGGACCAAAATATGTGAAGTCATATTTCTTATAATCCCCTCCTTCCCCCTTGGGACTAACTGTCCGAAGTTCATGAACCCCGAACCCTCTCTCCCTACCCCTTTCAAGCGTGACATCATTTGTGAACGACTCCTTAGGTTTGCTCTAAGTCACCAAAATCGCTATAACAATTGTTTTAAGGGAAAAGACCGGCTCCCCCCCCTCCTTCCTGGATAGCTCTAGTCACAATTTGTTTATGATCATGTATGTTTTTAATAAAGAATCATATCGGACTCCGGCAATTAAAGTGACACAATTCAAAATCTGGGAAAACCGTACCGGCTATTGATTTAAAATCTAAATTTAGTGCTTTTTCTCGACACATAAAAACTTTTTAACAAAAAAATTGAACCGCCGAAAAAACTGAAAAGCAAAAAATAATAAACCATTTTAATTAAACCTTAATAACTAAGTTCTTAAACTGATGTAAGTATACCTGAGTATATATTTTTGTAATAATTTAGAGTTTTTAATTAACCTTAATAACTCAGTTCTAAAATTAATGTAAGTATACCTAAGTAGTTTTGAGTCGGTGCCAAACAAGCAAATTAATTATTTTTGTTAAGCGAGAGGCGCAGCGGTGGCGTATGGCGACACGCCCCTTCGCCGGAAAATGTCGAGCGTTCACGAAGTTAAACCCGAACGTCGTCGAGTGGTCTCGAAGAAGCACGTGTCGAGTATTTGGCTGCTACTGAGCTTTTGCCTCATATACAACAGACAAAATGTTTATATCATTGTTCATCATACTGAAGAAGGATTTCTCATCTTGTTAAAAGCTCAAATAAATGGTTTTGTGAGTCATAGTATTATTCAGCGTAAGTATGGCATAACAACTGTAGCCGTTAATTGCATACATGATCCTGAAGATTTTTCTCACTGGTTGTTTGCCTCTCTCGTGCGAGGTCCCAAAGGTTTCAAAGCTCCAACGAGAGGTACTTTTTGTTGTATACGATCTACTAGTATTCATGATTTAATGATGGCGTGTGGAGGGAGCATTTTTTGAAACATTTATGTTTATCGCCGGTCATTTCACATTACATTGCTAATTTTATTTGGTTATTTCTTTAAATTTAGGTAATTTAGGGATTTTTGTTTATTTATTGTTTGGCACCGACTCAAAACTACTTAGGTATACTTACATTAATTTAAGAACTGAGTTATTAAGGTTTAATTAAAATGGTTTATTACTTTTTGCTTTTCAGTTTTTTCGGCGGTTCAATTTTTTTGTTAAAAAGTTTTTATTTTATAATTTTTTGTGGCTATAAGCTACTAATGTGGCTATAATCTGTATGCTTATATTTTTGATTACTTTTAAAATAGCTACCTACCTTACTTTAGCTATTAACATATATATATATATATATATATATATATATATATATATATATATATATATATATATATATATATATATATACATACGAGGCATGTTTTTAAAGTAAGTACCGTTTTGATATAAAATGATGTGTGAATCACATGACTTCCTTTTACTCCAATTTAATGTCATTTCCCCATTATTCGCTATTTTAATGTGATTCAATATTTATTCTCTAAATATCACCAACAATGGCCAAATTGAAACCAAAAAAAAAAAAAAAAAAACTCCGCCAAATTTGTCGCCAAGTTGGCGACAAAACTTGGCGACCAAAAGACTGGCGATATATCGCCAAGTGTCCGACAAATTATAACGCCACTTGAGTTTACATCGAAATTAACAATGATTTCCCCCCAAAAAGGTGCAAAAGACCCCCTTAGGAACATCCGAAAGCAACCAAAAGGGGAGGTGCACAACTAGACCCCACTACGAGTCTATGTACCAAATTTCAACTTTCTAGGACATACCATTTTTGAGTTATGCGAGATACATACGCACATACGCACATACGCACATACGCACATACACACATACGCACATACATACAGACGTCACGAGAAAAGTCGTTGTAATTACCTCGGTGATGGTCAAAATGGATATTTCGCGTGTCTATACATTCTTAGGCACTTTTCCGCATGTGGTCGAATCGAAAAAAAAACTCAACATTCATTTGGGGGTGAGCAAAATGGAAATTAAGGGCGATTTTTGAGTGAAAATTTTTTCGCGAATACAATACTTCCTTTTTTGTAAAAGGAAGTAAAAAGAACGAGTACAGATAGAGCAAAGAAATTAATTGCACAAAAATCTACCATCCTTACGCTATTTTTTTGACATTGCTCCCGTGATTTTCCAAGCATTTGTCATAGCGTGGTACAGGTTTTTGTATACCTATTCATAGAAAATTGCCGCCTGTGTAGTCAGCCATGTGATAACATGTTCTCTGAGCTCATTATTGCTGTTGTGCCACAGACCACCTACGAAAGACTTTAGATGCCGAAACAAATGAAAGATGTTGCGAGCGATGTGAGGGCAGACCAGAGGATGTTCAAAAACGCCCCAGCCAAAGCCCTGTAAGAGTCCTCATGGCTGACTACACAGGCGGCAATTTTCTATGAATGGGTATACAAAAACCTGTACCACGCTATGACAAATGCTTGGAAAATCACGGGAGCAATGTCAAAAAATAGCGTAAGGATGGTAGATTTTTGTGCAATTAATTTCTTTGCTCTATCTGTACTCGTTCTTTTTTTATATCAAAACGGTACTTACTTTAAAAACATGCCTCGTATATACATATATATATATATATATATATATATATATATATATATATATATATATATATATATATATAATCGTATTTTAACAATTATCTGTTGTGTTACATAAATAATTTTAAAAAAGCAGGCTTTATATACTAGCATGGGTAGGCCTACAAAAGATGCTGCTCGGATGAGGAAAAGATGTTTAGAAGAATCTATTAATGAGAAAGAAAAAAGGTTGGAAGCAAACAGAAAGAGAATTACATTAACACGTTCACAGGAGAGTTTAGGTCAGCGCGAGGAAAGACTGTCGAGAATGAGAAGCTACAATAACGATAGGTTATTGCAAGAAGGTGATAAGCAGCGCGCTCGTCGTTTAGATATGATAAGAGAGCGACTTTCAAATGAGAGTGAAGAGCAACGCGCTCTTCATTTAGATCTGATAAGAGAGCGACTTTCAAATGAGAGTGAAGAGCAACGCGCTCATCGTTTAGATCTGATAAGAGAGCGAGTTTCAAATAAAATTGAGGACGAACGTATGCTGCGTTTGGATGCTGCTCGCAACCGTTCAGCAATGGTGGTACTTCACGAATCTTCCGAGGAGAGAACTAATCGTCTGAGCGCCATGCGACAAGCAGCTCGCGAGCAAAGAAACCAGTGTAACGCAGAAAACTTTAAGAAATCAATTAATGTTTATGCTGACTTGTCGTGTTCAATATGCAAAAAAAAAAAAAAAAATTGCATCCTCAGCAACGTAGGAAATTGCAAACTAAAAATTTAGGCTCTATTTTGCCTAACGAACTGGTAGCTTTAGGTAATATAATTACTTGTTCACGATGCTCAAACAATATTAAAAAACATAAAACTCCACCCCAGGCCTATTGGAACAAAATGTCGGTAGCTGCAATACCTACAGAAATTGATGAGTTATCGGAAATTGAGAAACGTTTTATTTGCAGAGTAGTGCCATTTCTTAAAATAATAAAAGTTCAAAATCGTTTGAGCCAAGACTGGTGCAAAGGGCAGGCAATCCTTTTTGCTCAGGATGTGGTCGAGCTGGCGGAACAACTTCCGCTTGCACCTAATCAAACTGGATTAGTGCTCGTAGTAAAAAGTCGTGAAAATTTAGAACATTCTAGGGAGTTTTAAATTGATATAGGTAAACTTCAAGTGGCATTGCAGTGGCTCCTAAAGAATAATGCACTGTATAAAGATGTTCGTGTGCATTTTCCTACTGTGATCGATATTTCTACGATAACACAAATTGCTGACGAACCCGCACATGTTCATGACAGTGAAGAACCAATTGTTGAACGGTCAACTGTTAATAAAAATAACTATACTGTCTTGCATGCTTTATCTGATCTAGAGCCAAATAAGTTACTACACAAACCTCACGATGAACGAGCTTTAGACTGAGAGCTCTAAATCAAGAGACTGACAAATCTAAAGCTCATTCATCGTGAGTTGTTTTTTTTTTTTTTTTTGTAATACACAACTCAGTAATAAAAAATCTGTGAGCGAACAATAAATCACTCCTAATATCTCACCTTTAGATAAGGAATTTTTCCAAATTTACATGGGACCAAATTCTAGGTACTCTTTCCAATAAAAAAACAACTATCGAAATTAGACTATTCTGTAAAAGTTATGCGTCGTCTAACACGAAAAAAAGTAAAAAACCTGTGAGTGAACAATAACTCACCCCTGTTTTCCATCCTTTAGGATAGGAATTTTTTTTCTAAATTTATATGGCAACAACTTCTGGGAAAATTCTTTCCAATGGAAAAAGAACTATCAAAATCGGACGAACCTGTGAAAAGTAATGTCTGGTCATACATGAAAAAAAGAACTTATATATACGGGTCGACTTGAGAACCTCCTCCGTTTTTTCGTCGGTTAAAAAACTAATCCTAATTACAAATACCAGAGATTGAGAGGTCTACACTGCCGTGGGCAGGTCAAAGGCAGTAACTGCATTTTTTTTTCATTTCTTTCTTTTTTTTTTTTTTCTTTTTTTGCATTTTGTCATCTATTGTACGTTAGCTTTGTTGTACAAACTAACTTATTTGGTTTCCGCTGAAAAAAATATATAACTCCAACATTTTCTTATTGTTAGTACTACTGAATCCAACACACATTTCTTCAAATATCTCGAAAACTCATTTCTGCAGATACTGCCGCTTACCTGCCCACGGCAGTACACATGAGAGACATACAGGTCTGAAGCTCATTCATTGTGAGCTTTTTTTTTTTTTTGTAATACCCAACTCAGAATCAAAAAATCTTGGAGTGAACAACTAATCACCCCCTCTCCCCCCCCCCTTAGGGTAGGAATTTTTCCCTCAAATTTATAGGGGAATTACTTCAGGCTATACCCTTTCTAATAAAAAAAGAATATTCAAAATCGGACTATTCTGTAAAAAGTTATGTGTGGTCATACATTAAAAAAAAAAAAAAAAAAAAAAAAAATACGTGTCGATTTGAGAACCTCCTCCGTTTTTTCGTCGGTTAAAAATAGTACGTCACCATCACTAAACTTCGCCCTATTTTTTCATACAAATCCTGAATATAAAAAATGTTTGACGACTGGCACTGAAAACTAACCCTAATCACAAGTACCAGAGATTGAGAGGTCTACACTGCCGTGTGCAGGTAAAGGGCTATAACTGCAATTTTATCTTTTTTTTTTTTTTTTTTTTTTGCATTTTGTCATCATTGTTTGTACGTTAGCTTTGTTGTACAAACTAACTTATTTGGTTTCCGCTAAAAAAAAAAAATATAATTCCAACATTTCCCAGTTGATAGTACTGAATCCAGCGCACAGTTCTTCAAATATCTCGAAAACTCATTTCTGCAGATACTGTCGTTTACCTGCTCAAGACAGTACACACGAGAGACATACAAGTCTGCATCTCATCCATCGTGAGTTTTTTTTTTTTTTTTTTTTTTGTTATACCCAATTCAGCATCAAAAAATCTTAGAGTGAACTACTAATCGCCCCCCTTTCCCCACCCTTAGGGTAGGATTTTTCCCCTCAAATTTATATAGGAACAACTTCAGGCTATACTCTTTCCAATAAAAAAAGAATATTCTAAATCAGACTATTCTGTAAAAAGTTATGTGTGGTCATATATAAAAAAAATCTGTGAGTGAACAACAATCTCCCCCTTTTCCCACCCTTAGGGTAGGAATTTTTTCTCCAAATTTATATGAAACCAACTTCAGGGTATAACCTTTCCAATAAAAAAAGAATTTTCAAAATCGGACTATTTTGTAAAAAGTTATGTGTGGTCATACATTAAAAATCTGTGAGTGAACAACAAATCAACCCCCTTTTCCCACCCTTAGGGTAGGAATTTTTTTTCAAAATTTTTATGGGACCACCTTCGGGGTATACCCTTTCCAATAAAAAAAGAATTATCAAAATCAGACTGTTCTGTAAAAAGTTATGCGTGGTCATACATTAAAAAAAATATGTATACGTGTCGAATTGAGAACTTCCTCCGTTTTTTCGTCGGTTAAAAAACCGCAAAGTTAGCTCACCTAAATGGTGCGGGGGGGGGGGGGGCGTAGAAACGATTTCATCAATAATGACACATTATTAAAATTTCATAATTTGGAAGGATATTTTTCGAGCTTAAAGTATGCATTATGTATCTATACTTCAAAAACTAATTAATAAACATCACATAATAAGTTGACTGCGCATATTGTAATGTTTGAGACTAAATCACTTAAAATTACTATTGCTTTAAACCTTAATTTTCTCCATTGCTGTTTTTTTTTCTTGTGGTTGAGTCAGTTTCCTTGCCAGTGTGGGATATGTTGAACAACTGAATAGGTTGACTATAGCAACGTTTCTTGATAAAAATAACGCATTTTACATTCAGAGCCAAGGACGGATCCAGAAACTATTCAAGGAGGGGGCGATTGATTTCACACCCTTACCCTTTTATAAATTCGCAAACCTCTGCCCCCCCCCCTTTTCCAAACACCATGAAAGATCGTCTCATTTCAGTTATTTTGGGAAGGGGAGGGACTTCCTTTTCTACAAAATTGCGGAGGAATGTACCAAACCCCATCCCTTACCTTAACGCCATCAAAAGGGGTCCCATTAAAGTTCCTCTTTTTTTTGGGGGGGGGGGACTTCAATTTTCCAAACTTTCCTGAGAAGAGCCCTTGAACCCTATAACCCTATTTAATATCATCTAAAATCTTCTAAAATTGAGTTTTTGGAACTTTGAAATGCTTCCTATACAAAGTTCAGATCTCTATCAGTAATGTGTTAAAAATAAGATATGTGCTACACTTTCATTTTCCAGACAGCAAGAGCTTCGTCAAACTATTGAAGATAGGCTAAAACAATTTTCAACTTCAGTACCAAAGACATGCCGTGGAAGAGTTCTGCTTCTCGACTCAAGAAAGGGGCGGTCGCCCCATCGCCCCTCCCTTATGTCCGTCCTTGTTCGGATCTGTATTAGAATACGGGCAACAAACTTTTGCCTATTTTATGATCCCCACACGTAACGCTGTTCCGTAAAAGTACTGGAAGAACTGAATTACTTTTAGAGTAATCGAAAAAACTTGAATAAAAAAAGCATGTATATTTTTTCGTATTTACAAAAATAAATAGGTCAAAAGAGTAACATAAAACGTTGTTTCAGGCACTTATTCAATTATTCTGTAGATAACCATATTGGCATGTGAAAAGCTTTAACTTTTGTTTTGTTCCTTTTTTCATTTCTGAAGAATAAAAATTATATTGAAAAAAAAAATAAATAAAAAATAGTACTAAAGTATTGAAATGTGTCACACAGAGTGCAACACCTACTGTGGCTTCCAAAATTATTCGCACGCTTTAAATGTGTGTGGTTAAAAATGAAGTGCCTAGAAATTGAAATAGTAGTTCAATACTTTTTCATACTGTCTCTATATTACATCAACCCAACATTTTTTTTTTTATACAAAATATCGACTGTTTGAAATGGGTCAAAAACGAGGTGACATAGAAATATTTTCAGAAAAATTCGAAATTAAAGTTGTCGTCTGTCGTTTTCTTTTATTTTTTTTAATTATTTTTTCAATGCAGAGGTTAAAAGATTGTTTGGTATTAATTTTTGCTTGCTTACTTCACAAATTCTACGTATTATTTTCAACGCAATTCGAAAATGTATTAATTCTTCATTATATGCGAAGTAAAACAGTTCGAAATATTGCAAAAGTAGTTCATTTATCCCATACTACTGTGTAATACTTAAAAAAAAACGCTTTAAAGAAGAAAATTGGATCGAAAATAAGGTGAGATATGGTTGACCAGCAAAGTTAACAAAATGCGATTAGAGATTTATAATTAGAAAATGCGTTAAAACCCACGTGAAGTGCCTAGGAATCGAAATAGTAGTTCAATACTTTTTCATACTGTCTCTACATGATTACATCAATTCAACATTTTTTTTTACAAAATATTGACTGTTTGAAATGGGTCAAAAATGAGGTGACAGAGAAATATTTTCAGAAAAATTCGAAATTAAAGTTATCGTCTGTCGTTTTCTTTCTTTCTTTTCTTTTTTTTTTTTTGTTATTTTTTCAATGCGGTGATAGTTAAAAAATATTTTGGCATTAATTTTTGCTTGTTCACTTTACAAATCTACGTATTATTTTAAAAATGACTCGTATTCGCAAAGTAACAACAAACACAATTCGAAAACGCATTAATTCTTCATTATATTCGAAGTAAAACAATTCGAAATATTGCAAAAGTAGTTCATTTATCCCTAAGCACTGTATAATATTTAATAAACGCTTTAAAGAAGAAAATCGGATCGAAAATAAGGTGAGAAATGGTTGACCAGCAAAGTTAACAATATGCGATTAGAGATTTATAATTAGAATACATATGAAAAACCCACGTTTGAGAGCTGTGAAAGTTTCAGCAGAATAGAAGGAAAAATTTTCCTTCCAATTTCACCTGCAACTGTTCACCGTGTTTTCAGAAAATGTTTACTTAGCGTGAAAGACAGAAAGTTTAGGATTTCCTTCGCAAAATCAATGATAAATTAACCCAAAACGTATAGAAATACACTGCAAATCTGAAAATACTTGTAAGTCGAACAATTGTCTTAGTAGCACACCTTTTTTTCGGGAAAGAAGGTGGAGGTAATTTCTTAGAAAATTATAGAACAGTCGTCTTCTTACAGCGCGATAACGATGGCCAATTGCAACCTTTCTCGGTGTTGGTCTGAAGCCTCATCCCCAAAAGACGCATATAGAATCTTCCGATACCACGTGTTGGGGGCGTGGCCAAGTCTCAACTAGTGAAAAACGGACAATACATGCTTACTTTGTTAAGGTATACTTTTTGAGTGTGTAGGACAATGGTTCTTAACCCTTTCATTACGGTTAACTATTTTTTACCATTTCCGAATCGTCAGCGGACCTTATACGATGGAAATAAGATGTTACAACACTTACATTGGGTGAAAGATGATTAATCAAACGTTCTTTAATAAGTTGAATAACAACTATAAAAAATAGATGAAATTTCGCTACAGTAGAAACTCATTCATCCTCACAAATTGGAACCAAAAGCAATCCGGATTAACGAAAATCCAATTATTCCGGGTAGTATGGAAAATAAGCTAAGTTTAATAAATTGAATAACAACTATAAAAAATACAGATAAAATTTCGCTACGGTAGAAATTCGTTTATTCGAACTAACTGGGGCCAAAATAATTAGGATTAATGAAAATCCAAATATTCCGGGTCGTATGGAAAACAAGCAAAGTTTAATAAGTTGAATAACAACTATAAAAAATAGAAATAAAATTTCGCTACGGTAGAAACTCGTTTATTTATTTATTTGTGTATTTATTTATTAAAGAGTACTGCACACAACAGAAAAAAATCCAGTTACAGTGACAACAACAATATAAAAATAGCAATTAAAGCCAATTATACATTTAAACTATTTAAACATAAAGACTTAAAATTGTAACATGAACAAGTTCAAAATGTGTAAATCACCACATCCGGATCCGTTTATCCGGACTAACTGGGACAAAAGGCAATCCGGATTAATGGAAATCTATATATTCCGGGTAGTATGGAAAATAAGCAAAACCATTCCTTAACTAAGCAGACGTACTTTATTACAGTAGAAAACAATGCTGTGTAAAAATAAAATACATAGGATTTTATCGCACAATTCAAGCTTTATCAATTATATTTTTCAACCAAACACTTGATCAATCATTTATAGTTCAGCTGCAGTGGTGACGGACTCAGTGTTGCCAGATAGGGGGAAATTTCCCCATTTTGGGGAAATCTGGTGCTCTCTGGGGAAATTTTGGAGAAATGGGTTTTGAGGGGAATTCTTTGGGGAAATTTTTTTTCCTTGGGGAAAACCTGGGGGAAAAAAAAACCTCGGGAAAAAAGATTTTTTTCGTGTTTAAATTCGCGTCAAAAAGTAGTGGGAACATTGTTCGTACCAAACAGCGTTGGGTTAACTTTGCTCAACTTTATGGAATTCGCATTTAGCATTATGTGGAATATTATGCTATAGAATTCGCATTAATGATCTGCGTGAGTAACTAGTTGATACGTGAAACAGGTAAAAATAAGTGTGATGAAGAGTGTTTTTGGATAAATGTATACAAAAATCATAGTGTAAATGTACATACAAAAGCAGAGTACTAAATACGAGTAGAAAACAAATATTAGGTTATTTCTTATCTCTCGGTCAGGCGCTTTTATTTATGACTAGTGGCACTCTCACGGCTTTGCCCGTAGCAGAAAATTAAAAGGTGTTTTGATCCATCTGTATATTTACAAATAATGCATGATGAATTTCTCGCCAATTGACTTGTCCCCTTTACGGTTCCACGTTATGATAACTTGGTAATTTACTCCATCTTATGATAGTTTTGCTCGGGAAAATGTTCTTAAAATTGGAATAGAAAAAGAACAAAATCAAATTTTCAAAAAATCGCTTAAAGATGCACACCCCCATGCTACAAACTAATTCTTTGCCAAATTTCATAAAAATCAGCCGAACGTTCTTGGCGCTATATGCGCGTTAGAGATACTGACAGACAGAAAGAGATCCGGACAGAGAGATATCCAGACAGAGAGACTTTCAGCTTTATTATTAGTAAAGATAAAGAAAAATAAAGATAAAGAAGACAAAAAAAAAAAAAGCAAAAATGTGAAGAAAAAAAGTTGGGGAATTTTGTGAGAAAATTTGGCTATTTGGGGAAAAAAAATTCAAGAGACAAAAATATTAGAGGAAGTCGAATCATTTTATAAAAATATTAGTGGAAAAATAATTTTTGCATTTGGGGAATTTTGGTAGAAAACATCGCTTTTTGGGGAAAAGTTGGAAGGGAATTGGGGAAATCTGGATTTGACCATCTGGCAACACTGGACGAACTGACGCTCCGAAGTTCGCCATGACGCTTGTTAGATTGCTCTAATTTATTGCGTTATCACGGCAGTTATACATTTAATGTAAAAAAAAGGCAACGTTTGGCATACTTTTCCTTCAAGTATCATTATCTTACATAATTAAAAACTGAGCGTATGTATCTATCTATGTATCTATCAATCTTTTTCCGAATTACCTCTCCCGAACGCCAGTAAACTGACCATCAAACCAGGTATCTATTGGGTAATAAGCTTTTGTCGGATGTCTTTTTATGAATAAGCTCATTACTTTTTACATTGAAAAGGGCAGTCCCTGTAACGCCGAAACATACTTTACAGGTATCGATGAATTCGTAATTTTCCCGTCTTTATGTTTGCCTTTTTAACATAATCCTCTGATAATATTTAGCGGAGTTATCAATTAAAAACTATAATTTATGATAGGTTTCAACATTAAATCTCTAATTTTTTGTATGCTTTCTCCTATTTAAATTATCATTCAGTGCTTTATCTCATTTTTCCGTAGCAATGCTTTTTATTGAAATTTGTAGCGTGAAGAAAATCATTGAGAAGAAAGGACTGTTGCCATTTTTTTCTCGAATATTTACAAATAAAATTCTGGGTTTTGTTTCGAGTCTTTTCCTGTAATCGAGAAATTTAAAATGTTTCCGTTTTGGTTACTTTTCCGGAATCTGCCGCAAAATTGTAGTGTTTTTTTGTTTTTGTTTTTGTTTAACCGTGATTGATGAACACGCGTCACTTGACATAACTTTTATTTTCGATGTAGACCATGCAAAGCCGTGCGACGCAGCTAGTTTAAAACTGTTATTTATGTGAATAAAAACGTTTTAAACTCCAGAAATTTCATTCGGAGATCCAGATACATGGGGGCCGGATGAACGAGGTTTTACTGTACTGTTTGCCGACCACGTAAAAATTGCTTAGACATGTTGTCCGCAGGTTATAAATCTCTTGTTTAGCATGTAAAAAATAACATTGGTAAATTTAACTGTATTAGCTGAAATTTTATTCGATTTGTTATATCAGCATAACATTACAAAATGATGTTATTCAATAACCTTTCGTGAAATAACAGCTTCTGTCCACTAGTTCCGTTGCTGTAATTTTTTCCTTTTGGCTCAAAATCAAAGAAACAAATCTTTGCAAGATTAATGCATTTAAAAATGTACTTATTTCAAACAGTTATTAAAATACTTATTGAAAATTCCTTTCAATTTAATAACCATTATATTACACAATAACCTTTGAGCTACTTCAATCTTAAAGATTTTCGATTTTGTGATTTGGACGCTGCTGGGAAGTTTATTCGAATTGTATTGATCAATACGTACCCAGTAAGGTCAACAACATTTTCTGTTCAAAAACTAAAAATAATACAAAGTACGGTCGTTTCAATGACTTTCTGCTTCCTGTTGGATAAACTTCACAGAAAATCAATTTGATTCAGCATTATAAAAGATCGAAAAAAATATGACAGAATGTCATTTCTTAGAAACAATGTAGACGTCAAAATATTAAGGAAATATATTTCCGTTATAAATACAATATTGTGCTTCCTTCATTGAAATTCAGTCATATTTCATAACATGCAGTTACACTTTACTTTGTATTCACATATCGAAAATTAGTTTTTTAATTCATAAAAATCAACCAGAGTGTTTTTTTTTCATCATTATAAAAACGTTTCGGGTTTAGAAGGATTTATTCGATTTATGGTATGCAGAATAGCTTGATTAACTTTGAAAAATATTTCATAATTGTATGTATGTAGAAGAATGCACTTTCATAGGATAATCTAAATTGATACATTACCGGAGAAAATTCTGGACATAGGCGGTAAAAAAACCTCGTGTTATTATTATTATTATTATTATTATTATTATTATTATTATTATTATTATTATTATTATTATTATTATTAATATTACGTTAAATCGTGTTGCCATTGCTCGAAAAAAGCGATGTAGTCTAGTGTGCTGTCTTCCTACGTCTGACTGCTTTTGATCTACAAATATCACTATAGCTAAGACAAAAATGGATTTACAAAATTGCAAAGGAATGAAATGATGCTGACTATGACGCCAATATCTTTAAATATTTGGCATCCTTTTTAGTTTTCGCATTCTGAAACTAAATTTATGCCAGGTACAAAATAAAGTCCTTGAAATCAGTACTCTCAGGTTTATTACCTTTTTGTTTTACATCTGCGATCTAGTGAACAAAAAACCTCCCGGAAAATATTAAAATAAAAAAATAAGAAAAAACGTAAACTCGACCACAGCAAAAAACTCTAAAAGGTGAGAAACAAGGTATGATTTTTACTGTTTGATATCATCGTCTTCTTGAGTACTAGAGGTACCCGCACCACTTTGCCCACAGTGGAAATAACTTAAAAGGTCATTTGGTTCGCCTGTATATTTAAAATAATTGAGAATGGATTTCTCGCTAATTTGCTATGTTCATTTGCTCGCCCGCGTTATGGTAATTTGTTCGTCCATGTTATGATAATTTGCTCGTTAAAATATTCTTAAAATTGGAATAGAAAAATGATAAAATTGAATTTTCGAAAAATCGCTTTGATGTGCTCCCCCCTACGCTACGAACTAATTCTGTGCCAAAGTTCATGAAAATCGGTTGAACGGTCTATGCGCTATGCGCGTTACAGACATCCAGAGACACAGATACCCAGACACACAGATTTTCAGCTTAATTTTAGTAATGAAAACAAGGCATTTGATAAGTTAGATATTCTGATTTATTTAGTTATATTGAAATCCTCTGTCATTTCTATATTAATAGCATTATAATTCAATCAAAATGCCGTAGTCATGCGTTGTCAAGTATTTTTTTTATTCATAACTGCAGTTGACAACCCACGGCAACGGCATTTGAATTGAATTATAATATTATTAATGTGATTGATTGACACCTTAATCATAAAAAAAGGGATTCGTATTTTAGGCACTATAGTGGAACATATGTAGATACAGTGGCGTAGCTACGCTTTCTGCCGCCGGGGCGGTTCCTCAATTTGCCGCCCTTTTGATGGAAATAGTTAATATATCAAAGAATCACAAGTGTTTTAATACGATTTTAATGAAGAAAAAAATAAAATTATTTTTTCCCTTCTTATTTCTCTTGCAAAAGAAAAAAAAGGGATTCAGAGCTTCACCGAAGAATTCTAAAAGTTAAGTCAGAATTCGGAATTTTAAGCAATTTTTTGTAACGGTTTATAGAAAGAGGCGTTTAGCTCCCTCCAGATTTTTATTTTATTTTATTTTTTTTCAAATTTAAAAAATGCTTCCCTTGGTGACGTTAGGATAATTGGGAGTTCGCAAGGAAATTATCCGAAATTGAAGTCTTAAAAAGCAATTTTAGGCAATCTTTGGATACGTGAAGACATCGGGAAAAGCTTTCTGGACAGCGGCCCTGTCCAGAAAGCTTTTCAGCTAAACTGAAAAGCATGTAAAATGTAGGCTGTATCTAGTGATGTAAGGGCCTCTCCTAACTCCAACAAAGACTGGATTTCTTCCTGAAATACTTTCAAACTTGTAATAAATTTTAGTCTATCTTTGATGATGTTAAAAAGAATAGGGGACGTACGCGAGCTCTCGAGAAATTTTCCGATGCCGGAGTTTTAAAAACGAAATTGAAGGCTATCTTTAACGGCATAACATTCCAATTATTTCCAAAAATGCTGGGAAGTCAGATGGTTCTCCCGTCTCCCTATAAAACTTTTTGAAAATGACGTCCTAAAAACGTGACTTTAGCCGTTGTTTGATGGACAACGTCATGAGAGAGATATTGGAAGGCGGTTTTCCAACCGAAATCTTCTTCGAAACTGTTTCTCATTTTAAGCTCTTCATCACTGAGAAAAGAAGGCTTTGCGGTCTTCCCTAAGAAATCTCTAAAAACGAAATCTGGAGCTAAATGTGATGACGCTAGGTTCGTGCGCATTTGGGGTTTCTACCTTAGAATTTTTCTGAAATTTAAGTTTCAAAAATCCTATGTTAAGCTATTTTTGGAGACATTGGATGCGATGGCGATTTTACAGTTCAAAGTCGATGCCCTTAATAAACATACTAGACTGTCTTTAACCACGTTAAAGGAAGGTCAGGGCTTGACCGCCCTCAGGAATTCGTTAGTATTGAAATATTAAAAACTCAAGATTAGGCTAAAAGATGAGATGTAAAGCGATGGGTTGGGCGTTATCATTTGGAAATGTTCAGAGACTCAAGGCCTCAAATTTCACTTTTGGGCTGTTGGGTGACGTGAAGGGATAGGAAGGCTTTTCCGGTTGTTCTTCCCGATAAAAGTGTGACACCGCCCTCAGTGTTTCGCTTCAGTGGAAAAACAAACAATATAATGTTGAGATGTCCACAAGAACAACACGCGTTTTGTATTTAAGTAATTTTTTTTATCATATTCGTACCATAATCTTAGAATTAAAAAACTTCTTTTTTTTGACTCCAAAAGAAAAAAAATCAAAAGCATGATTTACTTATTCAGAAAACGGGTTAAATTTTTTCGCATCAAAAGTGTGAATTTGCCGCGCTCCAAAAAGTGCCGCCCTGAGGCGGAGGGGGCGGTCCGCCCCCTCCGCTCTTCCCTAGCAACGTCACTGCGTAAATAAAGACTGCTAAAATCACAAAAATCAAAAATTCGTCTCCTGCTATTGTTGAAGTCGGTTAAAATGTATCCCATTATGTTACCCGAGCTATACCAACGAAATGATTGACACATTATACATTAAAATCGGATAAATAGTTTAGGCGCTACGGTAGAACATTCGTAAATACAAAGACTGCTAAAATCATAAAAATCAAAAATTCGTCTCCTGTTATTGTTGAAATCGGTTAAAATATAACACATGTTACCCACGCTGTAACAACGAACTAATTGACTCATTATTCATAAAAATTGGATGAATAGTTTAGGCACTACGGTGGGACATACGTAAACAAAAACTGCTAAAAATGACTACTAAAATCATAACCCTTGTTTTTGGTTTTGCCATAGTAGGGTAAAAACGTTAACTCGGTAGCAACAGATGCACTTTAAAAACACAAAATTATTCAAAAAATGTCTGGAGCATCTGTAAATAAAGCTTTTTTCTTTCTTTTTTTTACGTTCGGAATTGAAGGTAAAACTTATTATATTTTTTATACTAATAATAAAGCTGAAAGTCTGGATATCTGTCTGTTACGCGCATAGCACCTAGTCCGTTTGGCTGATTTTCATGAAATTTAGTACAAAATTAGTTCGTAGCATAGGGGTGAGCACCTCAAAGCAATTTTTCGAAAATTCGATTTTGTTCTTTTTTTATTCCAATTTTAAGAACATTTTACTGAGCAAATTATCATAATGTGAACTAACAAACTACCACTACGTGGAGTAACAAATTACAATAACGTGGACGAGCGAACTACCATATCCGACCATGGGCGAGAAAATCAACAATGCAAATTGGCAAGAAATTCATCATCCATTATTTGTAAATATACAGGCGAATTAGATGACCTTTTAAATTTCTACTACGGGCAAAGCCGTGCGAGTACCACTAGTGAACAATATAACTTGAAGATTACTTTTCTCAAATTTGTGTTAGAATCTTTCTGCAGTTTTAGAAACAGATATTAAACATTAGATCATTCAGTTTACATCTTACTCTAAAGAAATGTGTCAGATGCAAGTATATAAACACATTTCAATAAATTAAAAAAAGCATTTACTAAATGTATTACGACAACTCAAGTTTTCAGAAATCGAAATACATACTCCAAAACTTCAACGTAGACGACAGGACTCATGAAACTTCCTCAAACGAATAGTGCTCTTAACCGCAACTAGAAAAAGATTACCGGTGGCGACTCCTAGTGATGGATCAGAAAAGCGTAAAGATGACGAAATTGGAAATAAAATTTGGTTGACTTTAGCCTACTTATAATAGTGTGTATTATACACCTTTCACTAATTTGATGAATTAGAAACCCAGCTTAAAACTCATATCAGCAGTTTCTGTAAAAGAAACTATAGCATCACACTTTAACCCCCAAAGTGTTTTTCTGCATTCCTAATTAGTCAAAATTAGATGGGGGGGGGGTTCTATAACAGCATACAATTTTTAAACTGTTGCTCTGAAACTAAATATTTTAATGATTGTTTTAAACATTAGTTGTAATGGAGAAGGATTTATTATTTACATTGAACTTCAAAATGAAAAAAATCTTGAGAGACATATTTAATAACATTCAGTTTCAGTGTCTGGAACATTAGATCGTTTTTGTAATGAAGCTGAAGCTGGAAAATAAATGCATTTTGTCGACCTTGACGATTTCTAAACTCATTTACTGTTATTATTATTGTACACAGTACATATCATTTCTCTAATTCAATTCTCAGACAAGATAAAAATGGCTATTTTGAGCAAAACTCATTTAAATATTAATTTTTCTCGCTTAAAATAAACTGAAAATGGAGTGAAAAAATTGTGGTTCAATACATCTTGGTTTAGAGTTAGATAGAGCATGCAGATTAGAACTTCAAAACCCTCGCATAAACAGTTTCGCTTCAAAACCTCCAAAAAACTATGCCGGGAAACTTCATTTTCAGGATTTTTAAAACTGTAACGGGTTGCCCTTTTCTTCTTTTCAATATTTGTCTCCAGAAAACTTGTTTTTGTGAAAAAACCCTCTCAAAGAACATTAGAAAATGATTTTCTCCGGAGACAGGGCAACAATAGCGATATCGACCGGTAGTTCTGTCAACAAGATGTCAAAATCGAAATCTTGATTCCCGATTCACAATGCTTTTACTCATTGATTTTAAAATGGCGCAAAAACTAGCATATCTCGGTGTTTAAAATTCTGAGTCGATATTTTTCGTTTAAGTCGAAGTCCTTTGCCGTCGGTTTTTATTTAGATATGTCAGGAAGAAATTTTACTCTGATGCTTTTCGAATTGCTGGATTCTTTTTTTTTTCCTCAAAATCGAAGTTTCACTGAAGAATAGATATTTGCACGGTAACTTAAAACAATATCTCAAGAGTTCGAAGCCAAATTTATTGTGTCTTGAACGCAAAGTTGTGTTTGTTTTTGTAAAAAAATATAACTGCGTTTTCGGATTGTTTGTCTTCACTGTAAGGAAATAGAGTGCATTTTCCCACAACTTTTTCGTAAAAATTGAATGCTATGGAGGTTTAAGCTTGTGGATATGTTGCTTTTATGTCGTGCAGAAGCGCTTATTTATTTAAATTTGTAACTTTTTATTTTCGAATTGTTTCATTTGTTGCTATTTAATAAATACTGTAGTTTTTTTTTTTTAATATCATATTAGTTCTGGTAGTCTGGTAGTGTAGTAAAAGGCAATGTATTCTTACTCGGTGTTTTTTTAATGGTTTTATTGTTTTATCTACAAACAGTTTCTATAAAAGTGCTCGTTTAGTGCTACGGAGGTGTTAGTTTCGGTAATAAGAAATGGGCAAGATGCATGATGCGGGGTTCGAACACAGAACATTTTATTCTCTATAGTATACAATATTCTCTTCTACCTTACATCGATCTTTGCTGGAAGGAAGTTGTGGAAAAGAAGAACATTATGCTTCGCTCCACAAGTCATGTATTGCACCGATTAGTGCTGCAATCGTTTTTTTTTTTTTTCCGGTAAATGTTACTGTATTTTTCCCCCATACTGGTAAGCACTTCATTTAACAGCAATATTTATCGTAAAAGTTTTTTTTTTTTTTTACAATGTAGGCTTAGGCGAAGTATTTTGAGATAAGACCAAGGTAGAATTTTTCGATTCACTCCACGAGTCACGTGTTGTACCGATTAGTGCTGTAATCATTTTTTCCCGGTAAAGGTTATTGTAATTTTTTCTACATGTTAAACACTCCATTTTACTGTAATATTTACTGGAACTTGTTCCTATTTGTATTTACAGTGTGGCCTTTGGGGAAGTATTTTTAGATAAGACCCCAAGGAAGAATCGTCAAGGAAGATGAGCGTTGCAATCACTTTTTTTCATGGTAAAGGTTACTTTGCTTTTTTTCCCGTGCTTTTAAATACTCCCTTTTACAGTTATATTTCCGGTAAAACTTTCGAATTTTTTTCAAACAGGGAAGGCTTTGGCGAAGTATTTTCAAATAAGGCTAAGGTACCAAGTAACATTTATAATCTATCGTCTATACTTATTATTTATATGTTATTTTTTTTTTTTAGAAGGAACTTGCATTTTAGAGCGTCATTTAATTATATTTTGAAAACATGTGTAGGATCCATTTCCATCCCCAGTTTTTCAAATGGTCTATTTTTCTGAAATCATCTATCGAGAAAGGGACATAAAGCATTATAAACATAGCCAAACAAATATTTTTAACTAGAATAATTCATATAAATTTTAAATTTTAGGAAATATTTTATCAAAAAATTGTTTGCTATGCAGATATAAAGCAGTGCCATGTGTTTCTCCAAAATTAATAGAAAAACATTTTCAAGCTCTGCCGTCTGGCCACAACGATGAATGAATATTCATCGCATTCTTTCTTAATGACTGAAAACATTTTTAAAAAATGTTTTTAGTTATTCTCAGCTTTTTCTGCTATCTATGTTAGCATAAATACTGGAAATGTCGTGAACCGCAACACCGCGTTTTAAAGATTTTCAATTTCTTTGAGGGACTGCCACACAATTTGATATTTAAATTCATAGTCCAATCAAAGAGTGCTCAAAACAGGGGTGTAGCGTGCATAGAATATGCGATAATTTTTGACTTCAGAATATTGTTGAGTAGTTAGAAAGTACATACTAAAAGTCGCCGACCCTAGGGGGTGAGCAGGTGAGCTAAAGATAGGAGGAAGGGGGGGGGGGAAAATTTTGGGTCTTTCGAGAAAATGTAGGAAACGGTGGAAAAAAAATGCGTTTAAAATAAAAATTCAAGCTGAATAAACTTCCTACGAAACTGTTTTCTACACATATTTGTCAAATTTCCTGTAATTTTCCGGGTAAATGTTATGAAAAATCGATGATTTTCGGAAAAAATTCTCTCTTTTTGTCAAACATTTGCTCTTAGTGCCTCCCAGGATTAGTATTCATGAAAATTGTCAAACACAAAGTCGTAGAGCTTTAAATTTCCTTCAATTTGATATGCTAATTTGTTATATTTTATTCAATTAATCAAAAGTTACAAAATTTCAAACTCGCACTTTCATGGCAAAACATGGAACACTTGTTATTCACAAATTTTCAACTGACTCGAAAGGATCGCGCACTTCCTCCTTCGACAATCCTAATGAACAATAAAGAAGTATTTGTGGATTACTATAACACAAATGATGTTTAAAAGGGGGGATCGTAAAATTGTGACTTTGTGGCAATAGGGGAAGGAAAGAGCAGAAATGTGACATCAAACATTTTTAATACGAATATGTTAATAAAAAGTAGCTTGTAAAACGAACTTTATGACAAAGGGGAGGAGATCAAAAATGTTGAAAAAAAAGGAACATTATTTATGGACAGCCCCTTATAAAGAAATTCGACGAAGATTTGCAGAACTACGTATATGCAATATGAGTTAGCTCCATAACCCATAGCACTATTTAACCGAAGTGAACTGAGGAAGAGCAGAAAACCAGCATTCCTCAGTAAGAAACTTTTTAGAAGTAATTAATAAGTAAACATACTGAAAGTCCCTGACCCTAGGGGGAGTTTAAAGTGGGTAGGAGAAGCCAAATTTTGTGGTTTTCGGTTATACCTCGGAAACGGCAGGAAAAATGTGTTCCGAATAAAAGTGAAATTTAACTAACTTTATTGCGAAATTGTTTTCATACATGTATGTCGTATTTCCTGTGGTTCTTTAGGTATGCGTTCTTGAAAACCAATACTTTTCGAAAAAAAATATCTCGTTCTTTTTGTCTCGAGAGTGTCTGTGCTAAGCAGGCGCTCAAGGGATTTTGGGCAACATTCATGTGACAAGGAACCGGACGGTTTTCTGTGTCTTGAAAATCCACCGGCTGCACACTTGAACTGCAGACTCAAAAATGATACCAAAGAATAACGAAGCATATGTCCAATCACCGCGACATCCATCTGACAAGCAATCAAAAACTATGAAGTTTTAACCTGTACCTAATTTCGTTATTCTTATTGAAATGAATATGTGACGCTAAAGCATGATAATGAAAATTTTAATAATAGGAATAAGGTAAATGTGGCTGACCGGCAGCACCTTTTTGTAATCATAGTTTTTATTACATTATTACTAATCATATTTTGAAAGTTTTTATACGGAATATGGACTGATAGTAAAAAGAAAATTAAAATATCATGTTAAAGGTGACATCTTGATTTTATTTTGAGACGAATAGGTCATGTTACCAGTAGTGGAAAAGTTTTTCTAAAAAACAGGTAAAGTATTGATGTTATCGTCGTTCCTTTCATCCTGGATAAATATTTTGATTCCGTTGTTGCAACTGCTCTTTGCAACAGAGTAGTTTAACGATGAATTTTGACAATTTACCTCCCGGTCTCTTGTAAAAAAGCAATCGGTCAAAATAATCTTTAAGATTCCATCAGGAGTAACATCCTATTCCAACAGTTTCGGTACGAGTTGGTCATTCCTCCTTTCCCAACCCTTAATTCCGGTACTTCACCATTAAGTTCCTAACTACAGGTGTAGCTGGTGGTACGGCAGAGTTAAGAGATTAGTTTTGAGGTTTGCAACTACTTTGATAAATGATCTGTAACGGAACTCGTTGAGGGACTTTTCTGTGGCTAGAGCACCATACCTTGAGAGATACCCCTGCTGCCTCAATGTATTCAGGGGAAGAATTACTATTGATATATACCTAAGATACATGTTGTATGATTTTAGATTCTGGTACATTTTGACAGCAGAATGTTGTGATCAGCTAGGGATTTGTTTATCATGCGAACAACCTGGAGGATTTCCTATCAAATGATAGTTACCGAAGGATTTTTCCATCTGATGGTAGCCATCTTCACAATATCAACGTCAACGTAACTAAAAGCTTGGAGCGTATTTGTAATTTTTCAACAGCTTCATCATTAGAGGATTTGTCAGCTGATTGTTATTATGAACGTTGGAAAGAAACCTTCTTGTTTGACCGTCGTTTCAATTTTCTAACTGATATTGATGCCTATGTGTTTTATGCAGTCTTCTCTTTTTACCTAATAGGTTTGTAGACTAGATATCCTCAGTAACAACAAATTCAAACTTAGTTAAATCAATATCGTTATCAATTTCCTTAAAGAGTATGTATAATGCTGACTTTCTGCACGTCCTCAGTCAGCCAATTCATACTGCATATACGTTATTTTAAAAATCTTCGTCCGATTCCTTGGCAAAAGGCTGTCCATAAATAATGTCACAGTTTTTCCCAACATTTTTAACTCCCTCCACCGCCCCCTTGTCACAAAGTTCGTTTTGCAAGCTACTTTTCATAAACATGTTCGTATTAAAAAAATGCTTGATGTCACATTTTTTACTCTTTCCTGCCCCCGATTCACAAAGTCACAATTTCACGACCCCCCCCCCCAACATCATTTGTGTTGTAGTAATCCACAAATACTTCTTTATTGTTCATCAGAATTGTAGAATTCATTGAGGAACGAGGAATTGCACTTTCCTTTCAAGCCAGTTTGAAATTTGTGAATAACAAGTGTTCCATGTTTTGCTACGACAGTGCGTGTTTGAAATTCTGTAACTTTTGATTGGTTGAATAAAATATAATAAAGTAGCGCATCAAATGGAAGAAAATTTAAAGTTCTACAACTTTGTCATTGACAATTTTCATGGCTATTGATCCTGGGAGGCACAAGGAGCAAATGTTTGACAAAAAGAGAGAATTTAACCGAAAATCATCGATTTTTTTTTATAATATATATCCAGAATATTATTAGAACTGTGACAAATATGTGTAGAAACGGTTTCATAGGAAGTGTATTTAACTTCAATTTTTATTTTAAACGCATTTTTGCCACCGTTTCCGACATTTTCTCGAAAAACCCAAAATTTTCTTCCCCCCTCCCTCCTACCTTTAGCTCACCCCCTAGGGGCGGGGACTTTTAGTATGTTTACTTACTAACTACCCCTAATAATATTCTGAAGTCCAAAGTTATCGCATATTCCATGAAAGCTGTTATGTGTTTATTGATTGGACTATCAAAGGCCTGTAAAGAAAAAATATAGATTTTATTTATTTATTTTTTTTAAATTTGAGTACACTGTCAAAAATGAAACGCTCAATTTTGACGATTTGGCAATCCTCGAGCACTATTTCGTTATTTTCGATGATCCTTTCGTCACCAAATCACGTGATATTTGACAAAACCAGAAATCTCAACTTTTTGACGAAATTACTTCATCCCGATTTCGTCATATTGCAGTGCATTTTAGGAGTTTTCGTTTCAGTCTTGTACTTGCTCGTTAAATTATCCTAAAGGATTCATAAAAAAAGGTTTGTATTTATTAAAATTTGTATGTGCAATGTGCTCTTTCTTTTATTTATTGTTACATTTTTGTTTAGTGTTGTGTTTATAGTTGTGTTTAAAACACATTAAAATTGAAAACGAACCGTTCGAGTAGATTTAGAACTCTGTGTGTTTTTTGAACTAACTTTCAGTCACCTCCACGTTAGGCTTAACTGGCGTTGTTTTTTTATTTGCAAAAGGAAATGTTGGTTTATTGACATTAGTTTCCAAAAACGTACTTGCTTTATTTCGTTAAAAAAATGTCAAACACAGAATTTGTACAAATTTAAACTTACAAAAAAAAAAAAAAAATCCACCGTAGCTAAACTAACGCAGATGATAAATACAGCGCTTTTATAAAAGGCATAGAACTTCGAAGCTTTTAATTTCAACGTTGAATATATTGCATGGTTATGTGTTTTCATTCTTCTCCATGAATTTTACAAAAATAATTCTGTTAAACAAAGTTTATTTTTTAGTTTAATAGTTCAAATTTTTTTCACTGTGCATTTTTATTTTCTTAAACAAATATGTACCCATTCCCCAATAAGTATTGATATTTTTTCTTCTTCCACTCTACATGTAATGTTTAATTCAATGTTATAATTTATACAGTTGCCCCCAAAAGTGTTCGTACACTTATCATTTTCAATGAAATATTGCTCTACCCATTAGTAAAAATTAATATTTTGTACTGGTTAAACAATATTACAAAACTACATGAAATATTTTAATAGCAAAATAAAATATGATTTTGAAGAAATTAATAATCAAAAAGTATCAAGAACTTTATAACACAAAAGTGTTCGTAGAAAATATTTTAAAATAATTGTTTAGCTATCTTTGAATAAAATCGATGAAACTCGAGGGAAAAAAGCACTTGATGCAATGAAAAATAAATGCAAATCGCTTATATCAGCTTTTGGATCCGAAATGATACCCTCTTCTTTTTTTTTATGCTCGTAGACAGGACTTATAAATGCTTACCTCATGTTGTTTATATAATCTCTTTCCCTACGGCAGATGTTTCTAGCAATAAGTGCTTATGTTCATTATTTGTGGAGCTTTTTTTTTTACTTGCATAAAACATGAAGTAAAGTAAATATCAATTTAATACAAATCATTTTAATTTAGAGAAGATATTAATTTCCGTAAAGAACTCTACCTTTGTGCTTGATATTTCAGCAGAATATTTTCAATATTTTTATCAATATTTTTCCGCAAATTAAATAAATTAATGAAAATAGAGTTTTAATGTTTAACCTCGATTTAAAAAAAAAAATACATGCATAGTAGCATGTTTTGAAAATAATAATGATAAGCATTTTTTGTTGTTTATTTCCACACTTAATACACTAAATTTATAAGTTTTTCTATGTTAATTTGTGTTACATGATTTGTGATAATTATGAGTTTTTCTATTATACATAGTTTCTACGACTAAAATTAATGCAGCATTAATTTTATTGCCATATTTCACGTTTCAAGGTATTGTGAACAAAAAATGAGAAATCCGGGTCTACATGAAACCAGATTAAGAAGCATTTTATAGATGAACTACCAATCAATCCAAATGTAAATTACAGTTGTGATTTTTGCTGGTTGCAAAGTAAAATATCTGAAATTTTAACAGAACAGCTATATTTTAATTGAAAAATTGAAAGGATAAAAGGATAATCAAAAAAAAAAAAAAAAAAAAAAGAAAATCCATCGATATCTGTCAATTAGTTCTCAAGACACAAACAAAGAAAAGTACTATGTTATTTGGGTTTCCCCTGTGTTTGGCAACTCTTCTCCCTTGGCGTGTTTTTTATTTACTGCGTGAAAATTAAATATTTTAGAAATCAAATATGCTTGGGGAAAAGGTTATACTTCCTTGGGTAATACTCCCCTCGGTCTCAAACTAGTAGAGCGACGTTTGAATATTTTTGTACCAGTGATTAATTCTGACGCTTTTATGATTTTGTTTGAATATTTTTTAAAGATTTCAAGGTACTATATTATCAATTAATCGAGTGTTGGAGCCCTTCGTTTTTGACTCTAATTTGGTAGTGGTTTAAGGAGGTAAGGCTCGGTAAGTAAATGTTTATTGATAAATGTTTATTGAATACTTATTGATAACATAACACAATAAAATTTCTGAAAAAGTAAAAATAAATCATAATCACATCAGTTTCAGTACTACTTAATTTGTTAGTATCTTAATAGAACTAATTTGTGGTGGAGGGAGTACTTCAGAAAACATTCGTCAAGAAAACTGCAAATCTGAAAACGAAAGTCGGGGGAGAAAACGGTGTATTTTGGCTGTCGGCTTAAATAAAAAATAAATTTAAAAAAAAAATCACAGATCAACAATTGTCGCGCATTTGATTTTTTTTATAGCTCGAAAAAAAAATGAAAATTCACGACTTGATATGCAAAAGAATTAACTAGTTTAATGGCTAAGTAATGCTGATTGTCGATAAATAGAAGAAACTCTAATTCCAGAAGGCTATTCAGAAATTAATTTCAGATACCAACTGAGAGAAATCATTGTCTGTCTGTCTAAATAAAAATTTGGCCCATCCGCTGTAAAAACTACCCACTCTTGCAATCTGCTTGGAAAAATAGCTGTCACCGTCAAAATAATCATATTTTGAAAAATATGAAAATGAAATCAGATGTGATAAAGTTTGGGTGCTATGATTAATGGAGATTTATGAAGATACCAAAAGATAAGGGTTTGATGAATGAGTGCTGGTTTATTGTCACAATAAAAACATTATATGCCATGATCAAAAAAAAGTATAGTGGTGTGTACATAAATTATAGCCATTACTAGAATAAATACTGTTTGACCTTGCTGATCAGCAAAAAGATTAAAACGATAATTTACATATCAGAATTAAAATATGATGAGCATTCAAAAATTATTATACTACATTTTAGCTTTAAACTATTGCAGCACAGGTGATCTATTTACAGATGATATGGAATGTTACAAAAATAAATCAAACATACAACCTCTAATGTCCAGACGCACGTGGATCGACGACACTTTCACTTTTCTAACTCAAAATGCTATTTTCACAAGAAAAACACACAAATCGCCCCGCACACGATTTGGTGAACGGTTGTTGATTTTCTTTTTGTGCGTTTTGTTACTGGATAGTTAAATACTTTCCCGATGCATGAGGATCTCCATTCGTGAGCATTGTGCGCATTAGATGCACGTGAGCCGGCAAGGAAACTTTGACAGTTCTTTCTATCTTTCCATAAGGCGTCTGCAAAAATCAGGCGATCAAATCAGGGATCCGGATCTCCACATAAAGATCACTAAGCAGCATCGGCGGTTGTTGAGGTATATTTGTAACACTTCCAAAAATTCTCTTTTACACCATTGCAGCTGAGACAGTTCCACACAAGTTGTGTGCGTGACCCCCGAACACTAAAAAGTGCCGGGGAGTCGATGAGGCTTCTTAACAAAACTACATTCTTGTAGAAAATTCCACGAACTCCTGAAGAGTCGGAAAAACTGAGACCACGCCGGAATCTCACAATTAACTGTGCGGTTGCAGTTCCAGATGGTCGAAACCGCGAGGTAGAAAAAGCAGCTTGGTGCGATAGAGTTATCACATGCGTGGAGGATGAAAATGCAGTTGGGGACAGGTGTGGCAAATCATGATTGTCACAAGATGCTCCTTAAATTCACAAGAGAATCGTAGGTTTTAACTAAAGGGGAACAATTTTGAAAGAAATTGTGGAAAAATGCTTTATTTCAGAAATAAACTGCTGCTTTTAATCGTAAAACTTGCCTCGAAATAGAAAAAAGATCAATGTGCATGAGGGCATACACCCATGGACTTACACATTTACTTATTATACATATATTTTCTTTTTAAAACTCTTTTAGAATGGATCCAACATCATGGAGATAATCAGAACCAAGACAGACGAAGATTTTTTAGATAATTATAACAATATTCAGAGTTTTCGTATATTATACATTGATTTCATGTTACACATGTTTGGAAATAATAATAAAAATTTAGGGGTAAAAAGCAGAAGTATATTTTATAATTATTTAACAAACATTAAACTAAATTAATTTTACCAAAAGATTTATTTCACATCTGCATTTTTTTAAGATTCATATTTTCACATACTTTTTGCAATTTTGGCAGAGAATTGTTTTCAAAGTATAAAGTATGAAATGCATGCAATAATAAGGTTCCTGTATTAAACATAAATTTGGCCAAATAAACATTCTACATACAAGCAAAATTAATCAAACATATAATTGATTGGAAAAAGAAAAAGGTAAACTTTTTCTTAGGATAATCTAATTTTACTTTCTGTATCTAATTTTAGAACAAAGATATACTAACTTAAAGTTATCCATTTTACTGTACTTTTTCTTTGAAATTTGTGGTATAAGTTGGATAAAACTCTTTTTTTTTTTTTTTTTTCTGGAATTTTTTCATGCAATGCAATGAAGAAGAAAATCCCCGGCAAATTTCTCCCCATCAGCATATATCGATGTAACTGCGCATAAAAGTGGCACATGATTTATTTTTCCAGAACCCAATGTCTGCTGAGGAAATAGCACTTTTATATCCATCGCCATCCTTGCATCGCGATGTAGCGATGCAAGGATGGCGAAACTGTTTGGACTACATCGCGATGTAGCGATGCATCGCGATGTAGTCCAAACAGTTTGAAATATTCTTCCCGCTTTAGGGGCACCCCCCCTCCCTCATTAGGGGAGTTTTCCTTACAAAAATCCAGGCTTTTGTCAAATCTTTTTCTAATTTGGCACATAGGTCCTTTAATCACATGGGGTAGTACCCCCAGACCCCGAACCTACTTTTTCCTTTTTTTTCCTACTTTTTCTTTCTTTAGTATAGCACTTTTTATTTTGCATTGATTCTTATTTTTACAATGCCACATCTATAATTTTCTGCATGTTTCAATTTTGAAAAGCAAAAGAAACAAGCGGATCCTGAGCTTTCCATTGACCCACTACAGTAATTTCTGGAAGGAACGCCGCGTCGTGGCGTTTGCGTGTTTAAAGTTAAGTTTTCGTAAGTGACTTTTTTTTTTTTTTTTGCCGTTGCGGCGCTTATGATCGCCTTTTCTTTTTATCTCCCCGACTTCAGTCCTACTGTTTTAACGAAACATTAAAGAAATAGATACTGGCACATTCTGATGCAACTATATATTATTTACCCGTCAATTAGAAGCTTTAATTAAAGTAAACGGCCTACTTCAAAAAGTGCGAGAAAAGCCGAAAATTTCATATTCGCCAATTTTTTGTATAGTTGATTACAAGTGAAATGGGATAGTAAGGAAACAAGAAATGAAAAACCTATACACTGTACATATTTTATTGATGTTAGTGCAAAATAAAAGCTAGAGATAACAGAAATTCGCAAAAACGAACCTCTTCAAAAATAACTGAGAAATTTTTTTTTATACAAGAACATAATTATCGCTCATTCTAAATCGCAAACATGATTATAAAATTTATAAAATGTCATTTTTTCCCTTGCAAAAAGGATTTGCAAAAAAAAAAAAAAAAAGAGAAAAAGCCACTGCAAAACCCAGATGGGCAAAACGTTCCCGATTTTTGGAGAAAAATCATGTGAGATTCTGTTTTAATTTTTTTTTACTTTTTTAAAAGTTGGGGGAAGAGCCACAAGCAAATATTTACTGATTTTTTTTATATGGGTATTTTCTACTCTGATATATCATCAATATCGAGGTGTTGCTCATCATTTTTATGTGCTGATGGGTTTATGGCAATGCGGCATTCTGCACATTTTCTTTAAACAATTTTTGACAGACTCTTTTCTAGGTGCAGTAATTATACCGATGCGGCGTATCTACTGTAAGTTATTGTACTCATGGCGCCTTATCAAGGGGGAGGGGGGAGAAAGAGATATATGCAGGCATTTGATGCCAGGTGCTCCCCCTGAATTTTCAAATTCAAACATCTGCCCCTGCTTTTGCAAAAATGCATGTCAGCTGCTGATTATTTTTAACTAAAACTAATTTAATATTTGCTTTGCTTTTTGTATCATAGTTTATGACAACAGGAGCTGAAAGTGTTAGTATTTTCAAATGATAAATGGATGTTCTCAAAGGAATGTTTTCGTCTTTGACAAAACAAATCTTTAACAAAAATGGTTTTATTGCACCAAAATATAAATTTTATGATTATTGTTTTTTTGCGGTCGCTATATTGCATTTTATTCTTTAACTATTAAAAATTTGATTACTGTATTGTTGAAAGGTGTTTCTTTGTTTGGATTTTTTTTCATATTTTTGTAATTAATATCTTTGTTTCCACCAGTTTATTTTTCCTACTGGTGATTGTCAGCTTCTTTCTTTGGTTTTGTTTTTGTGGCTCGGTCTTATATTGATTTCCTTTACTATACCAAAAGTACTGTTGATTTCTTTTTGGGACAGTTTTAAATCAAAAATACTATTAGTTTATTTTACATTGGAAATGAAATTGACGCTAATTTTTTTTCCCCTTGACGTGTGTGTAGTCCTATCTCTTCCTATATTTTCCTACTTTTTTAAGTGATTTTTTTCCTACTTTTCCTACTTTTTAAATTTTTGATTCCTTATTTCCTACTTTTTCCCTCCAAAAAACCACTTCGGGGTCTGTACCCCATATGAATACTACCCCATGGGAAACTATCCTATGTGGATTTCCAGCATCAAAGGACATCTGGGCCGAATCTGGAAAAGATTCGACGAAAACTGGATTTTTATAAGGAAAACTCCTGTGGGGTTTGCACACATAGCGGGACAAAAACTACAACATGGAAATTCCCAAGCATCAAAAGACAAATGTACCAAATTTGGAACAGATCAGACGAAAACTGGATTTTTATAAGACCTCCCCCCCCCCTCCCGACACACACATGGTTTCCCACTCCATAGCGGGACGAAAACGGGAATTCCCGAGCGTCAAAGGACATCTGTGACAATTTTGGGAAAGTCCTGATAAAACTGGTTTTTTATAAGAACCCCCCCCCCCCCATTTGGTGGTTGTCTCCCATAGCGGCGCGAAAACTACTTTATGAAAATTCCTGAGCATCAATGAACGAACCTCTATGCCAAATTTTGGAAAGATCCGAAAAAAAAAATAAATTTTTTGAAGGAAAACCCCCATTATGGGGGTTTAATTGGATACCATGGGGAGTTTAATCTGCAATGATTTGTTTTACCTTTTTTAAGAAGTTGTTTGTTTGCATTTTTACATAAATAAAAATTTGACATATTTTATGTGCCTCTTTTTTCAACAATTACTTGTCTTATTTTTTGATGGGGGGAGGGGGGCTGCAGGCCCGTTATTTTAATTTTTTCTCAAATATGGCAAAGAGTCTGTACGCAATAAAAATTTTACAGAAAACCAAGTAAAACGACGGCTAGTCATGTGTAAAAACATGAATGTTCAAAAATCAAGACGGGAGAGGGGGGGCGTCAATTGACCCCCCCTGACCCCATAAATGACGGGCCTGTGAAAGTGACTATACGCATTAAAATGGGAAACTACGGTGGTAAGCTTCTGAAGTTACGATTTGATCACACGCACACGAATCTTATAAAATACAGTCGAACCTCGTTATAACGAACTTAAAGGGACCATTAAAATCGATTAAAAACGTGGTTCGCTTTATCTGAAAAACAATCTATATATATATATATAAATGGATGTATGTTTGTGGGTGTGTGGATGTGTGTGTATGTTCCTTATACAAATCCACAGTTTTCGTCGGATTTCTTCCAAATTTAGCACAAAGGTAAATTGTTGCTCAGGAATTCATATAGGCGGGTTTTTGGAATTTTAAAAACACCCAAAGAGGTCCAATTTCATATTTTGAGTCATAAAATTGCTCTTTTCTGCACGATCAAATTTTTGTATAGTTATGAATTACGTCTACATGAAAAGCCCGTAAAAAACTGCCCTAGATGAAGTTTCTTCAAAGTTTAACTGTAATCGTTAAATTTTTGAACCTTGGTGCAAAGCAAATGAAAATGGTTAGCAACATATAACCACCAGGAGATATTTTAAATGCAATCAACACAAAAAGTATCCTCAACCATGGCCGTTAATGTCGATTAGCGACAAGCGTGAAGCATGTTTGGAAAGAAATCCGAACGAAAAAGAAATGCTGTTTTTCAGTAGTTCTTAAATTGCACCCGGAAAAGACATAGGGATGCATTGAAACACCGTCGGTTCTTCATCAATTTGCTTGCGCATTTTGCTAATAAGTTTTCAAGTAATAATACCGTAACAATAAACGAAATTTTGATCTGTATTTTCTGCATAACCAGCACAGAAAATACCAAAATGAGATAGGTATTAAAAATGCATTCAATTATCGAAGAACAATCTTCAACAGTTTTAGCGTTAGAATACTAAACTCATATTAAAACGACATCCTTGCAAAGGAAATTTAATTTAATATTGTATTATCCTTAAACAAATCAATATGTAAATGTTATTTATACTATTCCATGATTTACCTAATTCGGTTCACCTAAGTTTCGCCGAAATCGCTCCAGGTTATCAAAGAAAAAGGGGTAAAAGTACTAATAGAGCTAATGGATTGCAAAATAATCATTTTTGTGCATAGTAGTAAAGATTGAATTTATCTTTCAAGTGGGAGGGGGATAGTCATGGGGTTCATTACATGTACATAAACTACCATACTAGGATTGCTAATGTGTGGTGAAATAAAAGACTGTGCACCTTTAGACCCGAAACCACACGGAAATGTAATACGGTGGAATTAAAAGTTTTGGAAGGGTAAAAGTTTTAAAGTTTGAAAAAATGCAAAGAAATATTAATTTAAATTTAAAACTTTTAAAATGCTTAAACTGTCTGCATTTTTATGTAAACAAATTTCTTAATCGTTTCAAATTTTATGTTACTTTAACGCTCGAAGCAATAGTACACCTGATGGAGCATCTCCGCTGACTAGCAATAATTTTAAAACCAGTTAGCGGGTATGATGCAACTTTTGACACTAAGAGATTGCTCCTGAAATGGGCATGATGAAATATTACACCACATTATAAAGTTTTTTCTTTTTAGTCTTCATCGTGAAATTAGTTGAGCAAAGCTCCATTTCCAATTCCAAGACTCTCAGTTCGATAACTTTTATTGTAAACAATCGAAAAATATTAGTGTTTGTAACTACCACTAAGTAATTCAACCGTCATTGAAAAAATGGTGTAAGATAAAAATGGATACGCATCAGTGTTATAGAAGCAACTCTGTTCACAGTGGAGGGATAAGGTCAAACAATTTGTATCTCATGTATAACCACTAATCGCAATACATCATTCTTTAAACTTCAAGAAATTAAGATCTCCAGTAAGACTTAAGTTCTGTATCACGATCAATACGTCAGAAGGGCAGGCGATCAAGTACTTTAAATGCATGTGAAAATTACCTATTTCCCATATAGATAGCTTTATGTTGCATGCTTAAGGTTGGGTTCACTCAAAAATGTATTTCATTTTGCTGCTGGAACGGGGACTAAGAATTGTATTTAGGAGCAAGATTTGAGTTAAATTTACAAATTAAAAAATTTTGAATAATTTAACTTTTTAGTGTTTGAATTACGTTTCTAAACGTGGAAATACATTTCCTTCGTTTTGAAGCTGCGGATATGGGGGAACAGAATGTGCAACAAGCTTTTTGTAAAACATAAACAAAAATTGTCTAATATACAGTTGTAAGTAGAAACAAGACGGTTTTTTTTTTCTTTCTTTTAATTTCATGACCTGCAAATATTTTTTTAAAAAATACGCAGATAGTGACCAAAATGTGTACGCCTATTTCTTTATAAGGCAGTTCAAATGACGGGTTTTATATAATTCGTTCCATAAGTTCGTGTTCACGTACTCCATTTTTAATGCTTAATGTAACTTAAAATAATAACTATAACTATATCTATAGCAACTATTATTCAGTGGAACCATTCCTACCCCTCATTACGACTGTGCCTATGTAAATTAAAATTTCGATATTCTCAAAGGAATACTTTAGAGCAGCAAACTTAAATAAGTGCTCTTACTACCTGCATCAGATTGAGTTATCATGTACAACATTTACGGCAAAAGTGTGAGGTTTTAAAAATTGGAAATAAAATTTTTAATCAAGACAAATTTTGAATCGTTGCAAGACACCAATATTAATGTCTAACTGTCATTTTCGCCTACGAAAATAGAAATTTGACATAAATATAAGAAAATAAAATGTAGTTGACGTACGTCTTTTTATGCAACTTACACTTATCCAATTTTACTACATGGCATGCTAATAAATCTACATGGAAAAGGCAAACAGACACATTTTGTGAAATTATTTATACTAAGTGACAGTTTTCTACGGAATGTGCTTGCACACCTGAACACTTACAAAAACTTATAAAATGAGTCTACCTAACTCGTGAAACCGTGAAAGTAAAAACACCGCCAGAAAATCCGTGAAACGGAACGTTAACTTTTATATCTGAAAATATTGTAACGGTGTCATATTTTGCATATATTTATAACTGATAAAAGCCATTGAATTTTACTCACGACTCTTTCTAGGAAGACATTCCATGATTTTTTTTCCAGAATAAAATGTCTGTGAAGAGTACTACAACATGCTTAAATGTCTTGAGGTATACAAAACCTTCAAACATAGAACAACGGTTTTCGTATTCGAAGCACCACGTAAAAGGTTGTCCCACAAGATATGCAAGACAATCATTTGTCTCTGCATTAAGGCAATGGATGTACCGCCCATCTGTTTCAACCGCAGACAACGTGCCAGTGGACACGACAGAACCAAAGAACATTTTTGACATAACCCCGATAACATGCCTCATGCTTTTTCGTTTTTACTTGATGCTATTTTTTCTGCAAATGCTCAACTTTCTGTGCTATTTACAGTCTTGAAAATTTGACTCTAGAGTGGTGTGAATGCAGGTTTTTACTGTCATTTAGATAGAATTCCTCCATTTAATTATCTGAAAGATATGTTGCATTGAGAAGCACCCGGGCAACGCCGGGTATTAAGCTAGTAAACAATAAGACAAGGATTGCAAAAAAAGTTCATTTCAGCAGTTGTTTGTTTTAAGCGTTTTCGAATTAACGAGGTTCGACTGTATTCTGAAAAATAAAAAAAACTAATGTGCTTCAAGATTTAAAAAAAAAGGAAATAAATTTTCTTAAAAATTTACGAAATTAACGTTCTCATATATGACGAAATTAATTTGACGAAAATAATGCTCTCAAAACTACGAAAATGATTGTTAATTTGACGAAACTAGAATGAAGAAATATTTTGTTACATTTGACGAAATTCGCATCCTCAAACCACTAACAAAAGCAGTTTCTTCAATTTGACGAAATGTTCGCTCGCATATCCCTGGAAGTGGTTTCGTCAAAAACGAAGAAAATTTCGTCAAATTTGAAAGTCCATTTTTGAGAGTGTATTTTTGCTTTATATCCTCTTCTTACATTTGGAGAGATGATAGAGTACGGCGTGATTTTGTCAATTAATTTTAATGATTTGATTTACTACATATGCACAAGTTCAGTCAAAATATTTAAGTTCATCTTATGCAGTCAAATAATAAAAGTAAAGAAAAGAGTTATTTTTGGTATTGTCGTTACGTATGCCCCCCCACCAAAGAAATTTAAAAATTAAAACATTGCCAGAAGAGTTTTATATCTATTTTCTATAGTTCAGTCGACATTAAATACTTTTAATTTCTCTGATCGTCCGGTAGTTTAATAATGGAAACATCTAAATAAGTATCAATTGAAGAAGCAAGAGTAAAACTTTTTTTTTCAAAATAAAGTATTTGCTCTCATCTCTCTATTTTAAAAACATGATACATTCAAATCAAACAAAAGTTTTGATAAATGGCAAAATATAGTAAGTTTTGGTAAGAAATGAATACTTATCTCACACAATTTGCAGAGAGATGTCGTATCACACGTAGACGGTGAAGTCACGTGGTACCTTACGTTTGTCGCAGAGCTTTAACTTTGGGGATTCATTTTAAAATTTCAAAAAATATTAAAGTTTATATATTTGTAACAGGGAGGACATGGACTAATAATCACTGCGACAAAGATAAATCTGTGCGCTTTTCTCGCTACAGATTAATGTTTACATAAAAACTTTAAATTTAGTAAAATTTCATCCAACTATTCCTCAATCCATTAGCACGCAGGTGTTATATTTTTACTCATATATTTAAACTTTTTCTCGGAATTTTAAAATTTTATTTTTAATTCTTATGTATTCGAGGGTAAGAAACTACTATGTATCATAATATGAAGCATGAACTTTCTAAGTTTTTTTTTTTTTGTTGGGAAATGTGGGGCAAAGTAAAATAGCTAAAATAATTTAACTTTTTCAAAATGAACCAATGGGAATTTTGTTTCAAGAATTCCAAAGCAAAAATAAATAACAAAATGTTTTTGTAAAAAAACTTTCGTTGAAATATTGTTTTTTGTTTTTGGCAGTAAATTTGTACCTTCCAAAAGAGGTGGGAAATTTTATTATTTTTTTTCCTGGAGCAAAGTGAAAAATGAAATATTTTATTTCTAAACTTTTTTCTATTCGATTATTAGAAATATTTTTAAGAATATGACTGGATGAACAAAAGAAAGAATGAATGAATAAATGATTAGACAACGAAAAAATAAATTGAGAAATGAATCACTTTATTTATATTGGAGAAAAATAAGTTAGTGAATTAAAAAGAAACATAAGTGAGTACTGGAATAATGAGGGGAGCTGTTAAATGAATGAATGAAAATTGATTACTAACCAACTGAATACGTAAGTGATTTGATAAAGAGTTAAACGTGTGACCCAATAAATGATTGAATAAGTACAGGAAATGAACTATTTTACTTTGCCCCTATGCACTTGACTAATTTTACAAAGTAATTAAAATAAGCTTAATCTTAAATAAATAAGTTTTGTGCAGATTATTAGCACGTCTCAATTACTATTTAAAATAGTAATTATTTGAACTTTATAGTTTTGTAAGAACAAAATAATTTTTGCTACACTTGAATGTATAAGAATTAAAAACCGAAGTTAAAAATTCTGGGAACAAAAAGAAAAAAATGCATAATGATGACCCATGTGTGCAAATGGATTGATTAGTATATATTATTATTGACCAAATTGAAGTTGTACGATTTCCAAGTGTACTACAGTGGCCCCCGCACAAACGGGTACTTGAGACCAAAAGCTGGCAAAAAATCAAAACTCTCAAATATAATGATTATTGTATTCATTTTTGACTTATAAAGGAGCGCTAATAATAACTCGCTCTAGTTATATCTCATTGTCTTTATATCAACTATGAACTGGCTTGTGTATATAAAAGGAAATTAACCCAACTCAATAATATTAAAGTGCATATGTTATTTGACAAAATAAAATATACAAACAACTAAAACATACCATATTAATGCAACATTTACATTTTTAAACATAGGTGTGATGTTGGTGGAGAAAAATCTACGATCTTTTGTCATCATTATCACTATCATCCAAACAAAAGGGATTTAATTTAAGGATATCTTTGATGTTGTTTTCCTTCTTCTTTTCATGTTACATGATCTAATGTACACAAAAAAGGGATCAGAAGTTAACAACAGTCCATTCAAAATGTCTTCGCTACAATCCTTTCTGGAAATTTTTCTGGAGGGTCTTCGTTTGTACTGACTAAAATGCATGTTTTTCACTTCTGCATCCTTTTCCGACAACTGAGCAATTGGTAACCAAGAATGCGACGTAATGCTTGGAGCTTACTATTCATGCTGCAAAAAAGGTGCAATTTTTAAAGTTGCAACAAATTTAAGGTTCTTTAAATTGTACATTAGAGATTTTGAGCTAAGTTTAAGCATTTCCGAGATAAATTAAGGAAAAGAAATATGTCTTTACATTTTCTTCGTTTTTGGTCCTCAAATCTTTTCCTGCGGTCTTTAATGTTGTATAACTTGGTTTTTCCCTTTTGGCATCAATATGTGAAAAAAAAAATTCTTCTATCCCATTTTTTACAGGATAAAATGTGTTTACTGACTAGACTATAAAAAGAAATCCGTTTTTTTTTTTTTTTTTTTTTTGACACTTCCATCTTACACTCGATTTTCTGAATTCCTACTAGGTCACCCTTTTGTTAAAAGAACTGGAACTGACGTTGCAAGTAAAATAACTAATGCATTTAACCCTTCTTAGTTGTTTTCCAAAAAAAAAAAAAAAAAAAAACGCTGTCCATTTACTATTGTAAATAATTATAAAATTGTTAATGATATTTCTCAATTCCGACTTTTTTTCGAAAGGACAATTTTTTATTTCAGCTATATTTTTTACTAATTTCTTTAAATTTTCCATCAAACGGCCTTTCTATGCTTCCAATTTTAATATTTTGCGGTTGCTTTCGAGTCACAGATATAATTTAAGCCTGTGGAATTTAAAATAGCCGAAAGAGGAAAATTAAAAAAAAAATCGCAGTCTGCTCTGATTAAGTCGTTATTATTTTTTCCGGCAAAAAACGAATTATTGAATGACTATATTATTTCAAAGAGAAATACAATATCGATTCAAGCGATATTTTGTCTAGATTGAAGTGTCTTTTGAAGCATCTTTGGCATTTAACAAGTTTCTTTCTTTCGTTAAATAATTAGGTTTTCGATGTTAGATGCATTGTGAATTCGATCTTGAGAATATTTCATATGCATAAGGCACAGAAGCTGTCCATGAAGTTTTGAAATTAAGGCAACTCCTCACGATGTCTATAGTGCATACATATGCTAAACAGACAGTAAACTCTTGAACCTCATTCCAGCTTCGAATTGATTGCTTGTTAGGATTGCATAATATATCGTGGACAGGCTTTCAAATAGGGCTCCATGAATAATGAATTTCTCTCCTATGTCCGAGAATAAATATCCACTTTGCAGAAACGAATAAATTCGGCTATTCTGTTAAAATATTTATTATAAAACATCAACGTTTGTGTAAATAGTCCGTTGAGTATACGCTTTATGTAAAACAGATATGGTTCGTGTTAGAAAGCCATTTTAAGCATAATGGAACGATGTTTTCACTTCAGTTCGCTTGTTTTCGCAAGTCATTATAAAGGCAATCGTAATAATTGATGAATTTTAAAACAACAAATAAATGGCCTGCTATTAGTTCTACTACAAATACGTACAATATATTGCTCTAAAGGTTGTAAATAGTATTTCAGATAAGTTTTTTGTGCCTAATTTGTTGTAATCTGTCTTAATTGGTGCTTAAACTTATCGTACTCTTAAAACTCTAAGTAGTTTTCTCATCTTTTGCATCTGCTTAACATGCCCTTTCTGTAAGTCTGGTTGAAATCGCCAAATAGGCTTCATTTCTGGTGACTAATTTTTGGGACAAATGTTTTGGCCCCAATTTTAGAGACAAATCTATCCTGGCACATAGGCGAAATTGGGCATTTAACTACACGAAAGTTTAATACCTTAAATTGCAAATTAAAGGAATGACACATTTTCCACACACGTAACTTGTTTTTTGTTAATAAAAAGTTTTTTTTTTTTTTTTTGTTTGTTTGTTTCAGCAAGAGAAGTGTGGTCCCATTTTCGAAATTATGGCAGAAGATATCGAACGGTTCTTTTCTATTTAAGGGTTAGACAAAGTCCTATGCAAAATGTTACATTACTGGCCCACACTGCTCTGAATTTCAACTGTCTCCTCAGCGTATATTCGTCTGCCTAGCAATTCATAAGAAACCTCTCAAGATCTGCTTGGAGTACCCGAATGACTTGATTTTTTCTTAGAAAAGGATGTTGGAGCAAACAGCCTTTTCTATTTACTCCAGCTTTGCAGTAATCTAGTGGTTTTCTTTTGCACATCATCGACAAGACAACTACTTTTCAAGTTTATAAAATGGCTATTTTTCTATGCGCAGGAGCCATTTAGCTCCTATAGCTGTGAAATTTGGTATAAGATAGTTTGGACCCCGGCTTCAAAGTTTTTTTTTCAATTAAATTTTTAAGCGTATTTTCATACAGTGCTTTGTTTCTTTGGGTGTGAGCAGGATTTTAATATTGTTTGCAAGAAAAAGGTTCTTTTCTTAAATTATACTTTCTATCCGAAGAGAGTGGTTTTTGTTCTAACTTTTTTTTTTCAATCGTATCCCGAAGTTTTAAACTTATTACACGTAGCAGACGATTTAAGTCCTCGCAAACCAAAACATATTGCGTATAACAACCCAAATTCAAAATAGTAGAATATCAAAACTGTTTGAAATGAACTTGTTCCTGAGGCGGAAAAAAAATGAACACATGCAAATTAAAAAGATTCAAACTCGTTATTCATTAATGAGTAAATCAATTTAAACAACATTGAAGACATTATTTTATCAACTTGTGGATGTTAACGCATTGTAAAAATAGATAGATTGTTTATATGGATCAAAAAATTAGAATAATCTGTTCATTCAATGTGAATTTTTAAAAGTACCGAAAATATTTGCCTGCCTGTTACCCTATAGTTTGTCACAAGTATGGAGCTTTGCGCCCGGATAACTTCACGCTCTTTTAAACGCCTTTTATTGCTCAAATTGGGTCGCCAAGGTGATAACTAGGAAAAAAAACGAAGTTACATATTGTATCATTTCTTGAAGTTAGAAAAAAACTATCCAACTCAATTCAAATGAACGTTTTACAATCTATGGTATGTAAGATTTAAAAGGAATATAGAAGAACTGCCCAACTAAAAAGTAAACGAGATAGAAAAATTGTAACATCTGGCAGAGACGAAGCCAAATTAAAGTAAATCGTCCAAAATAATCATTGAAAAATGCTTCTTACGTCCATAACTGTTGGAAAGAATTTATAGTTATCTTCTCCATGCCAACTATTCTTGAACGGTTGCATAAACTGCAGTTTTGATTGCGGATCTACAAAATAAGACCAAAGATAAACAGGAAGCAGAAACTTACACGACTCTCCTGGAGCCAAGAGAAGCTCATTCAGGGGCAACAAGAATGGAAAAGTATTGTATTCAGTATGAATCTTTTTTTGAAACATCTGTGAACAAAAAAAGGTGTTCGGGTTTCACGTTTAAAAAGAAAATCGTATTAGAAATCTTGTGTAAGACGTTCTCTCCAACTTAACGCATCCTTTTTGGTTTGTGGGTGCATGAGGGCTGCTGGAATTGAGAAATTATATATATCTGAAAATAAAACAATGCGTGACTTCCACTATTTAACAATAATATTGCATGATACTTCATTTGAGGCACTCTACTTCGTGTCATGTCTCTAAATAAACTCATACATTTGAAACGAAAGAGGAATTTCGGGATTAAACTGGTCCAAGAAACTATACCAATCTCAATTCGATCAAGAATTTGTGGTACCGTGGAATATAAAGAAAGCGGTTCAAGATCTTGTTCCCGTCATCAAAATTGAGCTCGTTGCCGCATTGAAGATGATATGGATACAGTGTCAGAGAAACGTTTAATATACACAGGCGGTAGAATCCGTGTATAAAAGGATTAAAGCATTGAAATCAGCAAAACATGACGCATTCTAGCATTGATATTGTTTCTTTTAAGTGTTTTCCCCCTTTAATTCGAATATTCTATTTTTTTTACTCGATGTAAACCTTCATCACTCTAAACGTTCGGATTATTCTGTCTAAGATTATTTTTAATTGAGTATATTTGAAATAAAATGAACACTTTAAGGTTTAAGAAAGGTAGCACGTTCATTTAAATACCTAATTTGCACTTATATTTAGCTAAAACAAACTTTTTTCCAAAACGTAAGAAGTATTCTATTATTTTGAATTTGGGTTGTAATCTTATATTGAATAAATGTGTTAAAAGATTTCATTAACTATCAAAACTCTTTTGACATGCACTGCAACCATAACATAGAAATAGTTAAATCACTTTTATAAATGTAAACAGTTAGAGCTTTAAATTCAGTAGTTGACGACAAAGCTATTCATTCGCAGATAAAATCTATTAAATAAACATTTGGGCTAGTGATAGTATAAAACCAATTTCATCGGTAAAATTCCAGCGAATAAATATAGAAGTGTAAAATTTAATTATTTAAATGCTCTTACGTATTGATTAAAGGGAAGCCATTGCAAAATTTAATTTGAAAAGCTGACACACACATTTTAGGCGGTTAATAAAATATGCTCCTCTTTTAAGCTGGATGTAACTTCATTACACCGCACTCTTCATCTTTGGACGGTGAGAGAAAATCCATCGTTCGTATATTGAATGTGAAGTTTGAATGTCAGGAAAGGAAAAGATAATTAATTCATTTGAATAACCTTTCAAAATTTATCAACTTGATTGACAATCTTTTGACAATCTTTATACTCGACGATTTTTAGTTAAACGAATTTCATTGACACAATCGGTATTGGGGATGCCTGTTCTTTCCACCCATATTTCAGTTTTATGGTGCTTTATTTCCTTTTTTTTACAACAGTGTTATATATATATATATATATATATATATATATATGTATGTATGTATGTATGTATACATAATTACAAATTACAGTCATGGGAAAAAATGTGATTACATGTTGAAAAATATAATAAATAATCATCTACTGCTATCCAATTCAATACAAATTTAGTACTAGTGATTAGGAAACATTAGAAACCTGTAAGCAAATAAAATTGTTCAATCACATATTAAGGCAAATGTATTATGTGGAACATAAAAGAAAAGTTTGATGACATTAATAAATATGTTTTGAAATAAATTAATATCTTACAAATTCACCTTTTTTTCAATTACCGGTATTATTTCTCCAGTCATTAACTCAAAAAGTACAGTTACAATGTGTTTAGAAATAGATTCCCACACCAGTTCAATGGATGATATCAGTTCGTCTTTATTTGAGTATTGTGCTCCATCCTTATACATTTCTTCAGCTGAAATGCCCCAAACTTATCTATGGGTCTTAAATCAAGACAATTAATAAAGTATTTATACAAGACACTTTTATTGAAGAGAGGAAATGGCCTGAGGGGTGTTCGTACTCAGAACGCGAAACTACGACTGGTCACAGAACAGGAGCTTTTACGTCTCGGCCACCAACGACGGTTTTCGTTTCACTAATAAGAGTTTACCTGCTCTGCAGTAATTCTAATCGTTACCATAGTTCAAGGTTCCTTCAACAAGTTGAGTTTTTAAAACAATGATGCTACACTGTAAAAAATACCCGTAATTTCAACTGGTTTTTCCCGTAGATTTGACGGTTTAAACCCGTTTCGTTGAAAAATGGTTTTTCCCCGTTCTACGCTTCAGCTATGAACGGTTTAAAACCGCAAATTTGTCTTTGTATGGTAAAAAAACGTTACGTTGACCGGTATTCTCCGCAACTTTTACGGTTTTGCACAACCAACCCAGCTGCTGGTAAAAAACCGTAAATTTTAAGAAATTTTTTTTTACAGTGTAGATGCTTCAGAATTTGTGTCACATTACACCCATTAATACCTACTGGTACTCTTACACATTTTCTTTTTACAGTGCAGAAGTTTAGTGCCAGATTTTGTTCATGTATTACTGCATCTGATTGCAGGAAATTGGGGGGGGGGATTACGTTTCCAATTTCCGTAATGTTTCGGAGATCCAAACTTGTAAATTAGGCAACAAAATTTTTAATAAATAAGTTGGACGGTATTTGCCAATTTACTTGTATAAAGAGTGAAAAGTCTTAGTGAAAAAAATGCAATTTTAAGCACCTTTTCAAAAGGATTCATCAAAAAGGTTGTAAGCTTGAAATTTTCAAATAAAACTGCATCTGTACCTACCCTGAGATATTAGGGGAGACCTTAAAGTCAGCTCCCCAGGATCATTTGAAAGGCTCTTTTATGTACAGGGTGAGAAGAAATAACTTACACATACAAAATAGGGAAGGGTGGCTCAAAGCGGGTAGGGCGCCCAAAGCGGATAGGGCGCCCAAAGCGGGAAGGCATTTGCATGCCGCCGCATGTTGAGCAAGCAGCAATGCATACGTTTGTTGCGAATACCCCCGAAAATTCAATCAGTCCCAGCGAAGCAGCGGTGAAGCGGCATGGAGTAACCAGGCTTAAAATACAAAGAAATGATACATTTAAAAAAATGGATTTTCTATTTTTAATGGGTAAGTATAACTTTAAAAAATTGTTTTTAATGACGGTAGTTATCTAGTCTATTAATGTAATCAATGATTTATTTCCGTTTTATAAACAAATGTGCTGACTTACACTTTGCCAACTTAAATTGAAAATCTAACTTATTTATAGATTTTTTAGAATGGCAGTTACCTAGTCAGTTGATTTAGCAATTTATAACTTCATATTTGAGTGACAAATGTAACAAATTACATTTAGTTTAGCTTACACGCTTTCAGTCCCCTGGTAGGGTCAAGCGGGTTTTTTAAGTGTTTGCAATGTATGTTAATAAATATTTGGTTTGAAATAATGCAAGAATCACTTTTTATTTTGAATTTCAGGATCCCTTCCTGGAAATAAAACCAAAATTGTTTCAATAAAAAGCCAAAAACTAGAATTTCCGATCATTCTTCGTTATCTTACCCGCTTTCGGCCATCCTCTCCTACGCTATAACTTTAATGCTATTAAAAATGTTACAATCAAATTTCAAAATAAATGTGAATAAATTATTTCGACCAACATATTTGAAGGGTTACGGGAAAGAACGATCAAAGTCCATTTTCCTAAAAAAACTCTAGTTAATCTATGGGAATATGTAGATTATTACGGACAGTATTCAAGAGAAGGCGAACCTGTCTATCACGAATTTTACGGGAGAGAAGAAAAATTCGAGATATGGAGGTTTCGAGATACAGAGCTTTTGAAAAAAGTTCTAAAAATAAGTAATTGGAGCAATGACTCGAAAGTAAAACTTTGGAAGCAATTTTACTAATCAACAATGTCCCCTTCCTCTCAGTTTCAGAATGGATATAATTGCTGGAAAACTTGCTTTTTGTACGTAGTTTTAATTCTGGAGGATTATGTGACTGCTAATACTAAAAAAAATGCTTTCTGTCTCCAAATTCCAGTCAATAAAGATCGTTGGGGATGGAATTCAAGAAAGACACTTTAGTCGAAACTCGAGTTATGCAGGTTTTCAGAAAATTTCATTCGAGACAAACATGGGGGAAAACATTCAATTAATACTTCATGTGCAGGGAAAATGAAAAACTTCGACACAGAGAGGTTTTCGAGATAGGCAGGTTCGAGATAAACGGGTTCGACTATCATTCAGGCAAGATTCATTATATTGAGTGAGTTTTAACAGGGAAGAATGAGGCTGACTTGGAAACGATTCGAGATTTCAAGATCGAAAACGTAATGAGGGAAATTTGAGCATGGTGGCCTATGATCATTCTTCCCCGTGGTCCTTCATTTATAAAATTTCAAAGCGGCTAGCTTTAGTCTTAATACAGAACTTTATATGTGTCACAAATTTTTCGGTTCTGGGCTGCAACTCAATTACTAAAATTTTATCTTATTCCTTGCGTAAGGATTTTTTAAGGGATGCCAAAGTTTTATGACGTATAGCACACACCCTTGTCTCATGGCCCTTTCTGAATCTCTGTAATGGATTTGGATGGGATATGTGTTAGTGGGGAAAAATAACTTGTTTTTGTTGATCAAGGGATAAAGAATAATCAAGAAACGTATCGCAAACTCATTTTGGAAGATGTTGCTTTACCTTGGTCACAAAAGTTCTTTGGAACAAAAACTGGACTTCCCTAACAGGATTCCGCACCTGCACACAAAGCTGAAATCACTCAATATTGGTGCAAGAAACATTTTCCGAACTTCATTGGATCTCAAGAATGGGCACCGTATTCACCAGACTTAAGCCCAACGGATTATTCGGTTCGGTTCATCTTATAGACAAGGGTGTGTACTATACCTCATTAACCTTTGGCATCTTCAAAGAAACCTAATGCAAGGAGTAAGAAAAAAATATCAGCAAGTGAGTTGCGGCTCATAGCAGAAAATTTGTGACACATTTAAAGCTCTCTATTAAGGCTAAAGCTATCCACTTTAAAAATTCTTATATTATTTGACGGAACAATGTATTCATATTTATTTTGAAGCTTGGTCGTAATCTTTTCATTAGCATTGTTGTTGTTGTGCCAGCAATGCTGGCAATTTGGGGTGCGCAGCTTCACTTTTCCAACTGTACCGTAATTTGGTGTGATGTCCGACTTCAACAGTACACGCATGCCATAAGGACCCGTTTATAGGATAGGCAACCATTCACAGCATAACAACACATACACACAAAGAAAGGACAAGGACAGGAGAGAGAAGTTTGGTCGCAATATTTTCATTAGTATTAAAGTTCTAATATATTTTGTGTGTTTAAGTTATTTCTTGTCACCCTGTAATGACTTATGAAAGTAAATATTCCTTGAAATTTTCGCTGTGAATACAACGAAATTGGTACACAAAATCTTATTCGTTTATGAATGATGTGTTTGTCTAATTTGTACGTTCTCATCTAACTTTACAAATATTTTTTTTTTCCAATGGGGCTGTATAAGCGACCCACTTCAAGAGGCGTCTGGGCAATAACCAGATCTAGTGCGCTCCCCAACAATGCATCAGTCTTTCGTGTGTCACCATTAAGGTGCTGATGCATGACACAATAATAATTTTTTGACGCCCAGTTTCCACCAGATGGAGGCACCTGGGCTCTCTTTTGATGCGAAATTTCATTAGGAATTTAATTTAGCCGAGGGATATTCTAAGCCAAACGAATGTCCAAGGGATCTTTTACATGCCGCATAATCATACGACATAGGCGCTGCTGATTTTCTGCATCTTTAAAATCCATCGACTGATCATCTCGTGCAGGCCAGAACCCGGGTCCACAGACTTAGAAGGGGAGCGCCTAATCATCATGCCACCAGCCGGTACTTTACTGGTATTTTTTATTTACATTTGCATTACGGTACTTTACAAATATTGGGCAAATATTTTTCTCCAATTTCCTCCCATTAGATGCAGTCTTACATGAAAAAATCTCACATTAAAGTTTTAGACTGGACCGAGAATAGTCATGTATTCAAATGTGACGGCATATAATAGACATGAAATTGCTTCTAAGAAATCTAATACCAATATAAAACAGAAGGAAAGCATTATTAGGCCCTAGTTCAATGAGTTTAAGGATTATATTCAAAACTGACATCATCTATGTGAGACTATTACAAAGCTCTCCCTGCGACTTGCGGGGTATTTAATAAAGATTAAAGTGTTCATAATGAATACATACACATCTGAATATATGTAACATGGTTTCAGGTATTTGAAATTCATATTTACTAAAGAATTGGTGTATATATTTCTTTATCCCATGTTCTCCTAAGCATTTCATTCGTCATTTTTTTTTCATTTTTTGAAGTAACTAAGAGTAAATAATTATTAATGTTAGATATGTAACTGTATTTTACGAAACAGGACTTTTTTTTACAAAAACCACAGGCACCAAAAAAAAATTATTTGCACACTTTTCCATTTTTTTTACAAGTGTACGGAAATTAATATGCAATACTGCATGCATATTAATTGTAATTTTCCATTGTAAATGCCTGCAATGAAAAATATCCAATGCATGCGAATTGCTTGGATATTTTCCATTGCAGGCATTTACAATGATATTTTCAGTAACTTTAGTTAATTTTTTTCCGATAAAAAAAAAACTATATGAAAAACGTTTTTCTTTTTTTTTTTCAATATCTATTTTCTTTAAACTGCACGGTTTTTTTAAAGCTTAAACCTGTTTTACTGCAAAACACTTAAAACACACATGCTAAAACATTCACATTAGTAAAATATTTTTTCGATTGGTAATGCCAGATCACAGTGTATCCGCATTAGCGTACTTTGCAGAAACCGCAGTTTTTTTTTTTTTACAATATTTTTTTTTTTTCAAATTTACCCGAATGGAATGTCAAACTTTTTTCGTCATGATATTGCTACTTAATAAAAAAAAAAATAGTAATAAAACTAAAATTATCATACAAAAAAAAAAAAAAACTATGGAGGGTTACCTACACACCCAAAATAGTCGCTTACGTTAGAGCAGAAATAATTTGCTGATACCGCAACTTAAATCTTTTCACAAATAAATGATACCATCTGTAATCGTTATAAAAATAAAGTAAAGGAATTGCTTGCTACATTTTATCTGCTATTGTCTTTAGAGCAAAAGTTCTTCTAAACTTTTACTACATAATGTCCTCCAAGTGCAAAAATTTTCCATGCATCTCTAGTTACGTGGACGCAAACTAAATGCGTATGCAAATTTTGATGGGTAATTTGGGAAAAATTCTGCCTGCGTGTTTAAAAGCATACCGAAGTGGATGGAGATTTTCTAAAACTTTCGCCTAAAAGTTTGGAAAGCTAAGCACTTCTAAACTTAGAAACATGATCCTTAATAGGAAGTTTTCATACTCGAGGAAAATTAAGATTTTCCTAAATTTCCTGACAAAGTAAAATAGAAAAAAAAATGATATTTTTAATTTTTTGCTAGTGTTAACAAAAGTGAAATGTTTAAGAATATTCTTATACGAGGAATAGTATTTAAGTTTTTAAATCACCCTTAAAACATTATATGAAAACTAGGTTTAGGACTTCTTTTTTTTCGGGAGAGGATTACTGAATTTATGTACTACTAGTGGCTCGTAGTAGAAAATTAAAAGGTCATTTGGTTCGCCTGTATATTAACAAATAATGGATGATGAATTTCTCGCCAATTTGCTATGTTAAATGGATCGCCCATGTTACGGTTCCACGTTATGATGATTTCGTAATTTACTATTCCACGTTGTGATAATTTTCTCGGAAAATCTTTCTTAAAATTGGTATAGAAAAAGAACAAAATCAAATTTTCGAAAAATCGCTTCGAGGTGCACATCCCCATGCTACAAACTAACTTTGCGCCAAATATCATGGAAATCGGCAGAACGGTCTAGGCGCTATGCGCGTCACGGAGATCCAGACTTTCAGCTTTATTATTAGTAAAGACAACAAATACTACAACAATGCTACAGCAAAATTATTAAAATAGTGAAATAATATTAATATATTGATATTGTTACGATAGTGTAAATAAATGTTCATGCAACGCGCAAGTAAATAAATTTTTATGCAACTCGAATCTAAATAAATTAACTTGTAATTCGCGTCTAAATAAATTTTCATGAAACAAGTGTCTAAATAAATTTTTATGTACCACGTTGCAAAATGAACGTTCATATAACACGTGTCTAAGTAAATTTTAATTTTCTAGTGCTGTAGTTGGATTTAGGTTTTATATTTAGTAAAAGAATTTATTGAATTAAAGTTTTATGCACAAAAAAACTTTCAGAAAAATCGCTAGTAATTATACATGCTAAATTACTATGCATATCTTTTATCATCCTTAAAATGTAAGCTGAAATTTTCTGCAAGCATGTTGATTGAATGTAGTAAACATTTTACCAAAAAAGAAATATTTAAAGCAACCTAAATATTTGTCGTTGCAAAAATATGAAAAATTCAAGAATGTAAGTAGTACAAAAAAAGTATCATGCCGATGACATAAATGATTGAAGCTCACTTATTTTTGCATTGAATAGGCCATTCTTAGCTACCCCTAAACACGTGAAAATATTTATTTATTTTTTGTGCTTTATAATGTTATATTACCGTAATCATTTTCCATAAAAAGTAAACATTTCTTTTCATTCTCTATTGGATCGAAAACTTACTTTTTCTTGGCTTAGCCATGTTTGCAGATTTTTTTTTTTTATATATAGATTAGTAAATAATTTATATCGATGTTTTTTTTTTTTTTTGAAAGGAGGAATTAATTTCTCTCTTCATTTTTAGTGCTATTGCTATTTTGTGTAGAAAAAAATAACTTAGATTTATCTTTGAAAACTGCAAAAATACAATGGCTGTTGATTTTTGATGTCGTACAACTTTGATTCTTCCTTTTCTTTTTTGCTTTCCCTTACTGTTTTCTGTTTCTCGTATTTTCCTAATGAGAAATAAATGTTTCTAAAGCAAATAAAAAAAAAAAAAAAAAACATTTTTTTTTCTTAGCATATAAACAAGGTAAAAATAAAATCTAAGGAGCATAAAAGCTTTTCTGACTTTTTCTTTGATGGGACAACAGAGTGTGTCACCTTAATCAGATAACACCACAAAAGAATATTTACTTACAAATGGCACTGCCATTAGTAATTTTTCCTATTTTTCTTCACTACCGTTGTTTTTTGCATGATGAAATTTGTTCTTTTCATCTGGATATGCTTTTGGGTGCCTTTTTGATGTTGACTGTTTGTAAATGAATCCGAAAAGAAACGTAAACAACATAAGGAAATAGTTTGGGAGTAGTATGTTAGGATCATTGCATAATATACAACTAAGTCAATAGTTTTTATATAAATGTTCTTTTCTTTTAAATATCAAATATTTTAGTTATCCTTTCAAAGTGATAGACTTAAGGGTAGTTGGAACTTTAAAACCTTAAATCAATTTTTCATTTTTTAAGTATTCAAAATGTTTAAAGCAAGTTCTTTCTAGCGATACCGAAGTCATTTTTCCAAATTACATTAATTACATAAACTACATCAGCTCTAGTTAAATTACAAAAAATTTAATTGAGTTCAATTCTATTTTTAAACACGGTTTTTTTTCAAAATGTTAATTTTTAAACTTCATCTTCCTTTTCGTGAAAACTACTTTGCATATCGCTCTGATATTTTGACCACATTTTATTTATATGTTAATGTACTGAAATCAATTTTTTAATTTACACCATTAAAAATTCAGGAAACTTTTGTGGTAAATATTATTGTAAACTGGAGTGTTTACAGTTGAGGAAAATTCACAGTAAATTGTACCGAAAAATATAAGCGATTGCAGCGCCAATTTATACACCACGTGACTTACAGTGCGAAGCAGATAACACCGTAGTTTCCACACTCGAATGTTTCCCAATTCGTATGGTGGGCAGCAAAGTTGCCTGCCAATCAAAAGGTTCCGAGATTGATCCTGCTGCTCGCATTTTGCGTTTTTCAACTTTCGTTTGCTATACCGTAAATTTTTAAGTAACATAGGATTTTACCATTAAGAGTTCTTGGCAACATGGATGCCAGTATCTTTTACCGGAAAAAATCAGGACTTTTTTTAACACAGTGTAGGACTTATACGTTTTCCTAAACAGCTGTTTTTATTGTACTGTCGAAACGTACAGTACGCAAAACACCAAAACACATACCCAAGATCACATTAATTACAATTCTTTAAAGAAACAGCTTTATTCTTACTAGGTGGCATGGTTAAGATGCAGCATTATAACACAAATACAATTGCAAGAATAGTGCTTTTAAAAGAATTTAAAACGACTCCTTGATCAAATACTGACTCTAAAATTAACCCCCAATAAAAGTTAAAATACATTAGTTATCACACGGCCAGAGTTTCCGCCTATACAAAAGCACCAAGCCCAAAAAACTCTCTGCTTAAAATTAACTAATATGAAATTTGCATTTTACACACATTAAAATAACATTAGACTATAACAACATAATACCACAATTTGCACAAATTAAAAAGTTCTCATGTAATACATTAAAACATTACTTCACAGGGGTTGAATTCTACGACGAGGCATCAAACACTAAAAATCTCACACGCTGTACAAAAGGCACCAATTCGACCTTGCTTCAAAGATCTAGCGTAGGCTGAATGATTTGAGGATTCGCCCGCTGCCGGTAGCTCCGAACTCCAATTCCTGCTATCATTTTCACGGGCCACAAGACTTACAATTTCCAACCATCCGATGCGTTCATTAGCTCCCAGGTCTGGTCCATGGGGCCTCCACTTCCGACACAGCGATGAATTTAGTCTGGCAGAAGACTCTGATAGATTCTTGGTTCACTTATGTGATGCCGAGACTTCACATCTTAGCGAGGAACATTTATCTGCACTTAACCTTGCAAAGGGCCATCCCCACATTCACCATTTTAACGAAACTCGAGAGGCTGTTTCAGCCACGCACGCAAGGCGAGATGATATGCGTAAAAAAGGAAACTTTAGCTCTTTCGTACTGCCTTATATCCATTGCGTCATTTCCAACTGTTGCCACTACGCTTTTGGGCAGTACATTATGGCCAAAAATCTTTTAATTAAATTAAAGAGTGGCTATTGGTTTAAATTTAGTAAATTATGAAATCAACATAAATGACTTAAAATTTCACTGCGGTAGACCCTTTGATACTTCTTGAATATACTGTGAGAACTAAGTTTCTATCATTCAAACTTTTTGACCAAAAAGGAACATAACATTTAGCAATTGAACATTACTCGTATACAGAGTATAACGACTCCCCTTAAAGCTAATCTGTATCATATTTTATTATAGAATTAAGTTTCATCCATATTACAATTTTTTCACTAATTTTAGTTTCAAAAGTCATGTTGCAAGAAAAATATTCCTGGTATTGCGTCACCTTAGAATATTTGATGCAAAAATTTGATCAGAGCCAGTTGGTATGGTTCTCGGTTCTTATACAAACTTTTGTTTGCCTACCACTGACCGTCATTCGCATCTTTTCTTATTGGGCTCCATTTGTATAAAAAACTTTGCTTGAAACCATGCGGTTAGTTTTTGAGCTACAATAGTCCAATTGACCGATAATAGCATGCAATTACAACTCCCACTTGAAGTTATTAATGATGGACCTAATTCTATCCAGTTTCTATGGTTTGCATATATTTATTGTGTCTTGTTTAATTTATTGCATTATTTTGTCCACAGTAAAAGTCCAAACAAAAAAAGCTTTAACTCATATCCCTGATATCACATTATGTAATATCGGAAGTACAACGACATTACTATGACGTACAATAGTCACATAAGTTCTATAAGTTCTAACTATGTGACAGAATGTCACGCTAACGCACATTGTTGACATCTACCCTGTGACGTTCTGCAACGACGCTACTTTATTATTTTTGACCAGACATTGTGACATTTTCAAGACATCACTGCAACTTTAATTTGTAAAGTCACATCTTGGACAGTTATTCATATGTTGCTTCAATTTGTTGAAGACTTTACAGTAACAATTTGTGACCGTCACTTAACTTTCACAAAACAATCGCATTTTTAGTCACTATACTATTACGAATACACACATACACACACACACAAACACGCACACACCACGCCGTCAACCAGATTCCCATTTCTCCTTACACTCTTCCTCTTTAAAGATAATATGCAGTCACAGAGTATAAGAACTCATGATCAACTCTTTCTGATATACCAATCTGAAATTGATACATACATGTGATGAATTATCTTAAACAAAGATAAATTCCTCTGTCGAACATGTGTTCCAATGATGGTGTCCAAGGGTAAACTATCCGGAACATCTTTAAATTACCAATAGGTCATAACAATTCAACTTAAGTCAAAATGTTGTGCAAAAAAATCTTTTGTGTTACGACCTTTTTGTGTTAGGTAAACGAGAAACTAGTATGTTGTGGCCATTAAAAAATTTTCTTCTATATCTTTCTTATAGTTCTGATCTCCCCCCCCCCCTATGCTTAAAGAGGAAGCAATATTCCCAACAAAAACAAAACTACACACGCCAAAGCTTGACGACCATCCCAAATTCCTATTTATCTCAAAAGCAAAGCAAAGAATGAAAATGGAAAATTATTTTAAAAACCTTGCTTAAAATAATTGCAAACATTTATGTTAACAAATACGAGATGGCAACAGTGAAAAAATTTAAATCATTGCAATTTTCAAGTCATTTTCCAACAGTTAAACTCACGCGAAATACGCAAACAAAAGTTTCTATTACGATTTATCTTTCTTATTGCTGCAATTATAAAGTTACTTTTATTCACAAAAAAAAAAAAAAAAAAGAAAAGAAAAAAGAAAAAAAAATAATTTGAATTTTGACATCTTGAATTCAAATTATGTTTTTCGCAATCACGAGTGTGTGTGTGTATGCATGTAGTGTGTGTGTGTGTGTGCATATGTGTGTGTAGGCATGAGTGTGTTGGTATGTGTGTGTGTGGTTGTGTATGTTACATATGTGTGTGTAGGCGTGTGTGTATGCATGTGTGTGTATGTGTCTGTGTGCAGGTATGAGTGTGTTGGTATGTGTGTGAAAGTGTATGTATGTATGCGTGTGTGTGCAGGTTTGATGTATGCATGTGCACTCAGGATATGGACGCAACCTGGAGACGGGTTCCGCTAGAAGAGCATCGGGACGGGCCGGTCGACGGCGCGGCGGTGCTGCAGATGGAGGCGGGGGGGGGGGAAATAAAATCATAGGAACGCCAAAAACAGTAAAGTGAGAACAATAAGCAACCTCCCATGGAGCGATTAGCGCCAAAGTTGAACCAATGCCTACTTACATATGGATTCACATTTTTTCAAAATTCCATCCAGAATGTAGCAATAATTCTTGAGATATGGCTCTCACAATGAAAAAAAAAGAACGTTCGATTGCGCCACCCCCTTTTTAGCTGTTGACGCCAAAATAGAATCAGATCTTATACTCTCTAAGAGTTACTTGTCGATAAATGTTTGTTTGATTCCGTTCATTATTTCTTGAAATACAACAGTCACAATTGACGATAAAAATCGTTCGATAGCTTAGCCCCTGTTAGAGATATTGACACCAAAATGGAATTAACACATGTACCTGTTAGGAACAACATATGAACCAAATTTTGTTTGATTCTGCCAGTTACTTCCTGAGGAATAGAAGGTTTGCTTAACTCAAGAAACGTCCCATTGCTCTACCCTTGGAAGAATTCGCGCCAAAAAACAATGGGCACAAGTTCACATAGGGACACATATGTGTACCTTTGTTCGACTTCATGTTGCAGTTTTTGCTGTAGAGTGGCCACAAAAAACTGGTTATACACATACAGACAGAGATAGAGAGAGACAGACAGACATTTTTCAAAAATGGTCGAAATGATCTCTGTACACCTCAAAACGCTCGAATCCCATCAAAATTCGAAAATTTGCACGAATCCAATACTTTTTTCTATGTATTAGATAGGGTCTGGTGGGGGAAAGTGGTCGTTGGGGTAAAGTGGTCATACGTCAAATAAATGACTATAGCTTGGAAATAATGTTCGAATGAATGTGAAAATTTTATTTTAGGTTCGAGGAGTTAGAAACTACATTTTGAATACAAAATTTCCAAACCTGGCAAAATTTTATTTGGTAAAAAAAATATTTTGTATAAATATCAAAATTTTAAAAATCTAAACACCTCTTTTAACTTCTTTGGGAAATTTTGTTTGTTGGAATTATGAACAGATTGACGGCACAGGAAGCTTCCAACATGTCTTAAGATCACTTACTCATTTGCAGTTAGCTGAATATATTTTAGATCATTTTTAGAACAATTTCAGTAAGATGGGGTAAAGTGGTCATATTATTAGGCTTAATGAATATTGTTCTTCTAATGTCACTTAATAGCTACGTATAAGGCAGATATGAATTAAATATTAATTTCACTTAATATGTATTGTTTTTACCGTAAATGGGGTTAAATATACGAGTATATACGTATGCATACGCATATACTCGTGTAGGCACGTATATAAACGTATTCACATAAATACACCAATAAATACGTATATGGGTATCTGCGATATGGGTATTTTTTATCTATGTAGATATACATTCGACTATACAAGTATATACTTGCTTTTACTCGCATGTATACGAACACTTATATACTCAGGTAGACACGTATATACACGTACGTACTCGAGTAGACACTTACATACAAGCATATGGCATACAAGTATACAGGGTTAGTTTAAACTTTTGGGCAAATTATTAAAATGTGTTAGAGGAGAAGATAAGAAGCAAGAATCACATAAGACACATATGGTCACAAACACAATGCTGACGCGCTACATGCACGCAAAGCCAGAAACTGATGGATGCAAAACAGGTAACAAATTTATTACACACAGAAAATTTTACACAACATTTTAGGTCTCAAGAAAGTTTTAGAGCGATTGATGAAATTTGCGGCCTGCAGCTGTAATACATGTGCGTCGCAATCACAAAGCACTCTCTGTTGCAATAACGAGACTTTTGAAAAAGTTTCATCTGTCGTTGCGCCTTTGTTGCGACTACAGGCCGTAACTTTTAACAAGTGCTCTAAATATTTCTTAAAAACTAAATTTTGAGTAAAATCATCTTTGTGTAAAAAATTTGTGACCTGCTTTGCATCCATCAGTTTCTGGCTTTGTGTGCATGTAGCGCGTCAACGACCATCAACTCCTTATTATTCTTTGCTTTTTATCCTCATCTCTCACACCCCTTAGGTTTTTGCTCAAGAGCTTGGATTCACTCTGTAGGAATACATGTGTGTAAGCGTATATACTCGTGAATACATATATGTACAGGTTGACGAGTATGTACGTACATATAAAGGTACGTATATACGTTTTTTCAGGTATATAATTGTGTTTACACGTATACATACGTATATACTCGTGCTTCCATATGTACATGTATATACGTGAGTAGACACGTACAAACACGCACTGGATGCATCCACGAATTAACTCGTGTATACCCGTATATACATTTATGTACAATTATGTGTATACCCACATGTACACTTGTACATATATGCGTGTATACGTCTACTATACATGTATATACTTAGGTATGCGCGGTATCTACTCATATATGAACGTGATTACTCATGTTTACACGACACGTATATACTCGTGAATACACGCATATATTAGTGCATATATTTGTAACCAAAAAAATAACTGAAATATACAAATATTAGGGTTATGTAATACGGTTTTGCATTTATTTTTAACTATGACCACTTTACCCCATGCTATGACCACTTTCCCCCTTCCCATAGGGTAAAGTGATCATAAATACAAAGGGAAAAGAAAGTGTTATAAAACAAAAAAAATCAATATTTTTTTTCTAAACTTCAATGTACTGTGTTCTTTAATAATGCAATGTAAAATAACAACAAAAAAAGTTAAGGTGTTTAAATTATTTGTTGTATTTATTATCCACCAAAGTTGAAAACCTACGATTTTATGACCACTTTACCCCACCAGACCCTATAGAAGAAAGTAAAACCGTGTTAATAAACACATAAACAAAAGCATAATGTCTATGTCAGCACAAGAGTTCAGAAATATATTAGAATATTTCATTTCATTATATTCTATATGATGAAAACAAAAAGCGTTATCTAAAAACTAAGTACATCAGGTGTGTCTAATTTGCATTTTTGCATTATATCTGCGCTATTCTAATATTAAGAAAATTTTGTGTGCATAAACTTTAGATAAATTACGGGTAAACCTTTCTGTTTACTCGTTTTCCTCGAAGTGACAACTCATAGAGTGATTATGTTAGATTAAAGATTTAGATTTATGTAGATTCGCTGGTTATTATTTAAATGAGGTAATTTTCTAGGAGTTCCTTTTTTTTTTTTTTTGTTTCAACCATTACAAGTAAATTGCTTTTTTCATCAAACTCTCATCACCTTGATTTTTAAACTGATTTTTCTTGTTTAAAACTGTGTTGATATTTTAGAAAATAATTTTAGTCTTGCCGATTCAGTTTACGAAATATCTAGCAGTAAAAAAGACCAAACATGAAAAGGAGCTTCAAAATTATTTTCTAAGAGGAACATTTTTGTATATTTGGAATAAATCGGAGTGAATTAAAAGCATATTTTTGTTGGGAAATTCTTTTCTAACTAACTACTAGTGATGATTACTGCACAACGAATATTAATCTCTACTTGAGTCTAACCAGGAAACCACACGATCAAGGAAATGCGAAAAAAATCGAAATTGGTGGCATTTGAAAGAGCATCGTTAAACTTGTTTATGGCACAAAAATTACGTGCCCTCGCGTCCCCGTTACCGAAATAGGAGTTCTTAAAGCTTGCAGAAATCTTTAGTTAAGTCGCCAAATATAGCGAGTTTTTTCAGAATTGATAAGTACGACGGGAATTCAAAATCTGCATCTGACAAGACATCTTGTTGCCATTTTTGGCATTCACCAAAACAAGCGGAAGATGTTTTAAGTTAATTCTTTACTCATGGATGACTACCAGGGAGAGAAGTTCGCCATTCAAGTTTTTAGGGGGTTGTCTTGAGGGATATTTATCACTCTTCTGGAATGGGACTTTTGTTTTTGTGGTGTTTTTAAGGTATTAGTGTGGTGGTGGTGGGGGGGGGGACGGTAGCATTATCGCTCTAGGAGGAAATAGGCACCCTTGCTTTACTTGTGTGCGTCAAAGTTAAGAACCACTATCAAGCTTTTCAATGGAACGTTTTTCAAGAAGAACAACTTTAAATCAAGATTAAGCTTGAGTTTTATCTTATTATTAATTATTAACCCCCCTCCCCACAGTGGGGGGGGGGGGATTTAAGTGGCTAAGGTTGACCCTCCTGGTTGTTAACAAAAATGAATTTACATGTACTTGCAAAAGTAATATGGTAGGGATGGGGGACGCGCGCATAAAACAATGTCACCAGAAACATTTGTTTTGTTTTTTTGTAAAACATGCAAATGTTATGTTAATTGATTTCAAACCACCTTTTTTTCTGGCGAGTCCCATAAACCCTAAGATGAGTTCCCAGACACATTATTTCCAACTCCAGGTATGTGTATGTGGGTGTGTTTTCTGTTGCTTCTTGGCATGATAAGCATTTTGCATAACTCTGCCGTGGCAAAAAAAAAAAAAAAAAAACGTATTATCAGCATTTTTTTTGCCACAGTTTGTACTTTAGCCAGGAGTGTCAACCAATGGGGGGGGGGCGTAGGGAAGACTGCGCAATCGACATTTTTAAGGGGGGAGGGTGTTTTGAGGGGTATTTTTCTCATTTCGGGGAGGTGTCTCTTGCTTTGGGGGCGTCGTCGTGATATTTAGAGGGGACGCCCTTGCTTTCAGGGGGGGTTGGGCACTTCTGCCTTAGTTTTAGTGTACAAAATTGCTTATTAGGTTTCCGCATAAATTAAGCACGAAAAGAACGTCATATTCAAACGTTTTCCTTTGTGGAATACAAAACGCGTTTTTCAAGTATCGCAAAATTTCATTTCTGCAGATATTGCGTTTCAACTTCCCACTGCAGAATTGACTTTTTCCCCAGTAAAATTTTGAAGAGATAAAAGTATACTTTTGAATTTTAGTCGATTTTAAGTAGATTTTACTTTAGTACTTTAAGTGTTAATTAAAATATTATTTATGTAATATATTTTAAGTATTTCTTATTATAGTTCTTATAAGTATTAATTATGAGTATTCTTTTAGATTCTGTGCAAAGCTAATTTGTTTACTTCAGGCAATTAAACATGAGTTATTTTAAAAAACCTCTAATTCAGGATTTTTAATCAGCAGATTACATCTAAATTATCTAAATACAGACAAGAGTTAAAGTACAATAAAAATGAAATAATAAGTTAATTTGTATACTTAAGGCAACATATTATTTTTTTAATTTCTAATTCAGAAGTTTTAATTAGCAGATTAATGTTAAATACAAATAAGAGATGAAAAATAAAAATGAAAGAAGTCTGTTGAAATGGCAAAAATATGATACTGACCCTGACAAATATGACACGGAACAAAATAATGATTAAAAGATAGAAAAAGTAGAATCATGTCATGAATTTAAGCTATGTACAGATATTTCAACCGTCAAACTCCCCCGAAATGCAAAATTGTGAAGTTGTATAAAATGAAGTTGGCCGAGTTTTTAATAACCATGATTTATACCGAGCATATACAGGGTGTCCTGAAAAAGACTGACTAAATGATAAAAATATAATTCTTGCAGAAAATTCATGCGTTGGGCCGTATATTTTTTCGCCCCTGAATTCCAAATTTTAGTTGAAATTTTTGCACTAGATGGCGTTGCAGATAGTAAGCCCGTAAATAAAAAAATATATATATAATTACATCATAGTTTTTCGAACTTAATGAACAAAAGAACAACACAATATTTTCAAACAATCGTCGGCTGTAATCCCATGTCACAATCGGAGGAAAAATCAGTGAATTTCAATTCTTCTTTTTTGATTTACTGGCTTATTATGTGCAGCGCCATCTATTGAAAAATTTTTGAACTAAAATTTGGAATTCTAAGGGAAGAAATTTAGCGCCCACCACATGAATTTTCTGCAAGAATGTTTTTTACTTTCCGTTCTCTTGTTATAAAATTTTGAAAACAGTCAGTCTTTTTCAAGACACCCTGTAGTATCATGTCCGAGTATTGTGGTTGTAATAGTCTATAAATGAATAAGTGATAACTCACTTATAATTCATTTCCAGAATTTGTAGTATGATTTAAACGTAACTTCGAAAAGTTGTTCCTGTATTTTTTAAAATGAATAATAATAATAATAATAAAAAAAACATGCAATATGTTGCGCATTTACGTTATACGATACGTTACTTTTAGCTGTAGAAGGAGATTTTATTCTGACATCAGGGGTTGTTGTAACGAACGTCGACTACATTTACAGTTTTTAAGAACAAAAATAACTATTTCCCTCATCCATGGTGTAATTTCCGATAACGATAATTTTGAAGCGCAGGTTATGACATTTTTTATCCGTTGTTTGCTTTTTAGATTTTTGTTTTTTGTTTTAAATTGAAAACTAAATATTTTTCTCTCAGTGGTCATACAATCAAATTCCACGCATATATTTATCATCACTTTAAAAAAAAATGATACCATAATCCATGACCATTTTGTTTCAACATCAAAGAGCATTCATTTTATTATCTGTATATGAGCTTAACCTAGTCTGTTTTTTGTACTCATTCATATTAATTCTCCCGGATTATTAAGAAGTACTTACAACACATTTCATTAATGAGAATTAACACTTAAATAAGTTAAGTTAAATACACTTAAAATACAGAAAAATTCTGAAATGTATTATTATCATGAATGAAATGATACAATTTATGTTTAATTTCATTGTAAAGTTGCCGTTCCTCTGGTCCTCTGGATAAAGCTTACTACTTTTCACTTCATAGGCTTGATGGGGATTTAATTTAACACGCACAAGTAAGGAATTAATAAAACACATCTTTCACAAGTTATACAGATGACCCAAAATGGAAATGAGATGCCTTGAAAGATGCAGTCGATGAAATCGTGCGGAATTTTTAAATTTCTTGCCAAGTTAGATCTGGCGACTTTTTTTGAGATTTCGGCATACTTTAAGCCCCTGTATCTCTAAAACGAAAAGACGAGGGCACACAATTTATTGGTCAAAAAGTAGCTGAATATACTCTTTCGAATGCGACCATTTTGAACTTATTCCATGATTACTGAAGTCGTGAGGTTCCCTGGTAAGAATCCTGTTTTGGCTTGCAACTGTTTTTTTCCAAAATAGGATTTTTTTTTTTTTTTGCTCCATGAGATATTCCATAAAATTACTAAGAGGAAATATGTGATGGAGATACATGAAAAACACTGCCAGCTCAGTCAATTCCAGCCTAGGACTGCAGTTTCGTGCTTATTAGCTTTCATCAGCCCAATATAGGAAATGAATCAGCTGGAGGTGGAAAACTTCTTAAGGGAGCCAAGAGTGCCAAACAAACTGTTAGCTAATATATTATCAGCACAGACCAGACGAGTGACCGAAGCAACGGTTCGGTTCAACTCGAAGATTGAAGGCAAGACAAGGTAATTTCAGTAAGTTACCAAGTTACCGCCCTTTTTACCTTGCCTTCAACCTACGAGTTGAACCGAACCATTGCTTCAGTCACTTGTCTGGTCTGTGCTGATTCTATATTAGCTACCAGTTTGTTTGGCACTCTTGGCTTCCGTAAGAGGTTTTCCACCTCCAGCTTAGTCACGCCTATGCCGGGCTGATGAGTGCTAATAAGCACGAAACTGCAATCCTCGGCTGGAATTGACTGAGCTGACGGTGTATTTCATGTATTTCTGTCTTAGCCCTCGCTATAGGGCGGTAACTTACTGAAATGTGGTGGAGACTTTGATTTTCGGGAAAATGCGTAATGTGTATAAAGATATTAAGTTTAAACTCAACATCCAGTTTTCGATCTTTTTAAACAAATATTGCTGAGCGGCATCAACAACATTTCCGTTTTCCGAACAGCACTTAGAAAACTTTCCGGACTACTCCATCAACCTTGGAGGCTTCACTCACCTCTGATACATGGGGTGATCAATATATCTAAACCGTCGACACAGTGGTGTAGTGCTTAGATGCTGGTTTTTTCGTCTAAATGCGCAGGTACGATCTCGGCTCCAGTGTGAGAATTTTTAAGATGAATAAAATTGACAGTGTTCATTTCGTATGATTATGCGGCATGTAAAACATCCTTCGAGTATTCTTTTGACTTATAGTGTTATTGGCAAAATTAGATCCCAAAAGCAATTTCGCATCAAATAGAGCCCTGGTGTCTCCATCCAGTGGGGAAACTGGGAGTAAAAATTCTTATGGTAAAAGCATTCGCCGACAGTGGTGCCACAGGAAAGAATGGATTTCCATTTCTGGGGGACTCTATTGGCCCGCAAAAGGCAGTGCTCCTAACTCAGTCAAATTATAAAAAAATATATATCTACCAGTAGTGCAGGCATTGAAGAAGATGTCAAGTCAACAGTAACCTGCCTCTATATTAATTGCTAGCAACCGGCAGCAGAAATTTAGAGCCCACTAATTTAAGGAGAGGTTATTTTGTATGTACTTAGTCCAAGTGGCGATGAAGAGGCTTTAATGACAGTAGCAATTAAACATTTACGAACTACCGTCAAACGGTATGATTCTGTCCTATTATAAATATTTGTATCATTCTGAAGCTTAACTACAAACGTTAAGGGTAACCCTTTTATTCAGGAAAAAATTTCTTCTATCAAAACGAAAAACTATGACAATCTTTAGAAATTGTTTAAAGTAACAAAGTGAGAAAATTAATCCGGCATATGGCAAAGTCATCACAGTTGACTGTACCAAAGTTTTTTCAAATTACGTTGCTTATCAAAATTATTTTTGCAAATGTGACATGATAATCCTTGTAAGAAATTCCAAAACTAATTTTTGTACTCTTTACCCAAAATTAAACATTACTTCTATTAGAGGTACTTTCGTTAATCAAAAACTTATTGGGGACTATTCTATCATAAATCAAAATTGTTCACCAATATAAAACGTAAAATATAAATTACGTTGCATACCAAAAATATGTTTGGCAAATGTGATATGATTATAGTTGTAAGATTTTCAAAGACTAATTTTTGCATTATTTTTCAGATATTACATGAATTAGAGAGAGATACTTTCGTAAAGTAAAAACCCATTTAGACTACTTTATCATGGATAAAAATAGTTCACCAATATTTAATTAAAAAATAAATAAATATATAAATAAAATTTACTTCTTGATAATCAAAAATAATTATATAGAAGACGAAACGTAACTATCTTAAAACCAATTCAAGGATGGAGAAACCAAACGCAAAAATAAACATCCAATACATATAACTATTCTGAATTAGAATCGACTTAATGTTTCATAATGAAATTTCAGCAAATATTGAAACTTTCTCTCCAAATGGCGCCGCAATGTGTTGTCATCTATTCAATTTAAAACCTTATACGAGAAAACTGACGTTCATGTAATTGGATTTCTCTCTCTTCTTTCTGTTATTTTTATCGATACAGGAAAAAGGTGTACCGATATTTTATTAGCTGGATTCACTTATCTTTCGAATTCTTATATTTCATTTCATTTAATTGATTTTTTCTCCTTGTACAAGAAAAAATAGTTTTACCCGCTCTTTACATCAGTTTCAGCAGTTTTCGTGTTTGTATGTTTTTAGCTTTATATAAAAGCCATCAGGTGAAATGTTTTGATGTTATCAACATTATTTACTTTTCTCCCTTTACTTTGACAAAATATATTCTGCTGTTTTGTTTTGTTTTCTGCTTTATTTAGTGTTCTTAAGAAGCATTTCTTAAAAAATACATTATAAAACGTGTATATTTGAAAAACTCCTTTTAGTTTCATATTGGCGTCATGTTAATTTTTTAACACTAGAAAGACTGAACTTTTCTGTATACCTAAAGATTGCAGGGGCCAGTATGGCTTCTGCACATTTTTGGGGTGAATTCTTTTAAAAGGTCTTCGCAAAGGAAGTCCACATGAAAGATACACCTTCTTGTATGGATAAATAACATTATTAAACAACAAACTACGCGAGGGGCCACATGAGCCCCTCCATTTTTCTGGTGTTAACATGTTTCATAAAAACTTTTGTTAATTACGCTGGGAAAAGAAAAAAAAACAGAAATTATAAAAATTTACTTTTGGTAAACCGTGGTGAAAAATTTTGAAGTTATCGACAGCATTTACTTTATCCTTTTTTACTTAAAAACAATATTTTCTACATTTTTATTTCGATTTCTGCTTTAATCATTGCTTATAAGATGTATTTAAAAAATACATTTAAAAAACATGTTTATTTATAAATAAAAAATTACGTTACATGGTTGATCCCTTTTTCTAACCAAGGGTTTGGAGCTAGTTGCACTCTAATTACCAAAATATTTTTGTTAACTATTTTTTCTGAATACTTTTTCTATCAAAAACTAGTCCAAATAGCTTGCATGTAATGCGAACTTGAAAAATCATAACACTTTGAAAGAGTTTCGTTAATCACAAGAAAATTTCTTTCAAAGTATTTTTTTTTTTTTTTTTTGCACTCTGTAGAAAACTAAGAATATTCAGAATTCCCTTTTTTTTAGTAATAAACTGAGATTGACATTGTTCACTAATTATTTTTACTTCTTTTCAGATATTACCTTTAAAAAATCTGTATCTGCATATTCATCGACTAGCATTTTTTTTTCATATTTAATCATACAAAAAATATATTTCCGCTAGCTCATTTTTCTGAAAAAAAAGAAAAAAACTGTTATTAATTTTTTTAAATCGAAATATTTTTTAAATCCCAATTTATGTCTTCAAAGTTCACGATCTTATTTTTAAAATTTTAGGTCGAAGAAATCCATCAAAATGTACTTCATTTTTCTACATGAAACTAATTCAGATGCATTATAATAGAGCAGATACTTTTTCATGACTCAATGCTTCTAAATAACGATGTTTAATCCTCAACGGAAGAAGCAATCTTTATCAAAATTATGCCTAAAATTCAGTAGTTCATACGCTAAAACTGTTCTATCAAGTAAAAACAAGTTCACAAAGTAAACATTTCTTTGAATGGAGGTTTAGAAGATCATTAGGCAATTGACTTGTAGATTTTGTGCATGTCCATGTTTAACGAGAGTTCATTCTTTTCTTTAAATTTTAGTTTTATCGGACGATAAAAGCATATTATTTAAGATAAAATTTACGAGTGTCTTCATTCTTTTAGTACTACAGTTTGAAAAATGTACAGCCCCAGCATTGCGTTAACACACGTTAACGAACACTACTGACTAAAAGATTTTGGTTTTCTGGTACGAGATCAATGTAACATTTTCCTTTCTGTATTGCTTGACAATATCCATCGAATAGTTTTATTCGCTTTTTAAGTCAGTTTTTATAACTTCGATATCCTCCGACCAAGTTCTTACTAAGGGCAATTAATTTTACAAAAACAGTGGAAGCTTTATCCATAACTCTGCAAATGGACCTCTTTTGCACTCCGACTGCTGAAAGGGCTATGAAACTGGTTAGTAACATGATAGGTTGGTATTTAGTGAATAATCAGGGTATGGATTAATGTGACAAAACTCTATGCTCGCAATCATCAATCCGACAATTGAGTATCAAGTCCTACTTCAAATATTTGTCCGGACATAAAAACTTTTTTGAAATTATATAGTAGTTTTAAGTGTAAGTTTCTTTACTGCTATAGAAGTCCTGTAAACATATATTCTTCTCAGTTGAGTAGACGGGAAGAGCAGGGTGTAATACGAAGTGCAACAACATTCTTGTGTTGGATTCCGTGTTGTTAATGTAATACAATATAATTGTATTTTCAACAAAAAACTACATAGTGTATATTTATTGTAAAAAACTTATGACTTGGATCCAAAACAAGAAATACTGCAATGTACGCAATAAACTACAAACGTTCATTTTTGTTTAACTTCCCAAAACTTTACAGCATGTGCGCAAATTAAAACCTGGGGAGGAATGTAAATACTTTTTTAAGATCTTTGATCAGTTAAAAGACAGCAGTTAAATGGTATTGCAACAAACATTTTAAACATTTGAATTTTATTATTTTTCCTATATTTAGGACCGCAATACACATTTTTTTTCTGCTATCAGAAGTTATATTTGTATATTTATCTATATCTTTCTATCTCTCTCTCTCTCTCTCTCTCTCTCTCTCTCTATATATATATATATATATATATATATATATATATATATATATATATATATATATATATATATATATATATATATATATATATGTATATATATATATATATATATATATATATATATATATATATATATATATATATATATATATATATATATATATGTATATATATATATATATATGTATATATATATATATATATATATATGTATATATATATATATATATATATATATATATATATATATATATATATATATATATATATATATATATATATATATATATATATATATATATATATATATATATATATATATATATATATATACATATATATATATATATATATATATATATATATATATATATATATATATATATATATATATATATATATATATATATATATATGATATATTATGAGGCAGTGAAAAGCGAAGTGTAACTGGACATTATCAAGTTTTGAGTAAAACACTTTTAAATACCGTAGCTTTCATTGAAACGTGTTTTTCTGAATTAACACACTGTAGCTGGGCTACTGGTACTATATCTTGCCGCAAAACAAAGGAGAGGTTTACCTACCATTTGTACTAGTTATCTCCACTTACTCCCCTTTGCTTCTCACAGCCTCATATTATAATTATATAATGTAGGAAAAGAGCCCCATTTCTCCTGCAAAACATTTCGGAAAAACAATAGAGGAAGCTCATACACTGCAAAATAATGGAAAGTTTCTATGTTCAAAAGCGATCTGATTACTGAAGCAACTAAATACCGCAAGGGAGGAAAATCAATCAGAAACCTAAAACGCTTTGTTCTCCAACCATTTCTAGATAAGTAAAACAAACAATAAATTCCAGACTGAGCAAATACAGGACGCTTCTAGCTGATGACTTTTATTTCAAACTAATGAAAAAAAGTTTTGCGAGGAAGAAAAAAAACAATCAAGCGGAAAACAAATATTATTTGGAACATAATGTGGTAGGGGAATTACCGTCTAAATTTCAGGAAAAATCGGTGGCTTATAAAAGACAATGCTTTTTACTGTAGTTGACAAACATATATTACAAACTTTTATGGTACTAAAACACTGCTTTAAAAAATGCTTCTTTGAAACACTTAAAGCGTTTAAAGATTATTGAGAATAAAGAATGGATAGTAGTATTTGTGTGGAGAGAAAAAATTATAAACTAAGTTATAGCTCCATCAAATATATGATGTATTAAACACCTAAATGTTTATAAAATATGAAAACCGTTTTATAGGTGTGAGGAAAATTCTTTCGATGCAGATTAAGTATTTAGCTATTAATAATTTCTTCTTTCTCTGCTCCAATTCTGCATAAATAAGAAAGATGTTTTGAAAATTCAAAACGCATGTGTACAAATTGCATTTCCGATTCTCATCATTTCTTTTGCTCAACATTAAAAAACGAGCTGATGCGTGCATCACATGAGTTCCTTTTACTCCAATTGAATGATAATAATGCCTTGGAGTAAGCAAAGAAACTTTAAATATTTGTACCTCAAATTTGTTGCGAACTGTAGCAACAAAAAAAAAGGTTTATGCAGATTAATTTTCCCAATATTGGACATTTTAATGTAATTCAAAGGTTAACTCTCTAAATATCGTCAATAGTGGCCAAAATGAAATCAGATTTAAAAAATGAATAAATTTAAAAAAAACCCCGCCAAATTTATTGCCAAGTTGGCAAAAAAAAAAACTTCTCGACCCAAGGCTTAACGATAAGGTTCAACTTTCTAGGACATATCGTTTTTGATACATACGTTTGCGATATACATACGCACATACACCAATACGCACATGCATACTGACGTTACGAGATAACTCGTTGCAATAAATTCTCGGATCGTAAAAATGGATTTTTCGGGTGTTTATACATTCTAAGGCATATATCCACGTGTAGTCGGGCTGAAAAAAAAACCAATATTCATTCGGGGGGGGGGGGGGCAAAATTTAATTTAAGGCCGATTTTTGGGTGAAAATATTTTTCGCGAAAACAATAATTCCTTTACTTTGTAAAAGGAAGTAAAGATAGTAACAGAATAAAAAACGGTATACAGATGGACATTAAGAAGATGATGATTGAAACGCTTGCGGGTGTGATAAAAATGTCACGTTCGGAACAAGTCGAATTCATTATTTTCAAAATACAAAACTCTTTATATTAAGAATAAGGATCTTCGTAACTATATAATTATTGTACAGTTTTACTAATTTAGTATTTTGGATTCTTATTACTTTATTATATTATAATAGATCCTTGCGTAACTTATGCGTAACAAATTTACACCGTTACAATTTAGACTGATCGAAAATTGTAACTTGTACTTTTCGATAAGTTGCTTTAAAATTGAGTTTAATTTTATTTATAAACTTTCAAATTCATTTTCGACAAAATATTTAGCATTTACAGAACACAATTGTAATATAATGTATAATTTTCTATACTTTACTTTTTCAAAAACGAAATTCATTGTTTTGAGAGTACTAATTTTAAAAGAATTTTTTTTTATTATCGATAGCAAATTTCAATGCATTTTTGAATATAAAAATTGAATTCATGACATTTATAAAACCTTGAACAGTCCAAAAATTAAAATTACAAAACTTCCTTACAAAATATTTTATTTTCCTAAAAAAAAACTTCAACTTTTTATCACTTTATAGTAAATAAAAGTAAGGTTTCAAAGAAATTCTGGAAAGAAGTCTGTGGCGGGCCTGCGCCCAGGAGACCACATAGCACATACAGCCTTGAAATTTTGTACAAAATTACTTCTTTACCAAACAGAATAAGTGCCATTATAAGCGTTCTAAAAAGTGTTTCAAAGTGTTGCAAAAAAAAAAAAAAAAGGACAACTGACCACGTTCAAAATGTCTTTTTGACAGTGCAGTCAATGTGTTGTTTTGACAATTATTCCATAACAAACAAATTTTATTTGAGTAATATTAATTCATTTAATCCTAATTAATAATGCAAGTTACATAATATGTCAACAAGCATATTTGTAAACACAGCATGCGTATTTGTTTAATCAAGCATATTTGTCACACATATTTGTTAACAAGCATATTTGTAAACACAGCATGCGTGTTTGTTTAATCAAAAATGTAATATTCTTGTTAATTCGCTGATAAAATGAAGCATCTTCCTTAAACATACTCAAACAATCCTCTGTAGGAACCATATTTGCATTTAAATTCTCATCCCTTATTCATGTTCTTTTAGATGCAAAATATTTTGAGACAGGAAAAAAAAACCCTTCTTCTTGGCTAAAATTGCTTATGTGGCTTTTGTTGGTTTTGTCACATGTTGGTGACATAGCGCACAGAAAAATGGCTTCTCTTTTGACGCTTAAGGGATTACATGGGAATCTAGACTTAGGGTTTCATAAGAAATTCTTTGTCGCGTAGCGCATTCAGACAATGTCAAAATTTCACGTTTTTTCCTTTTAACGTCATGTTTTGGAAGATTTCACACTTTATTATTAGCGTGTTTTTTATAATGGATAAATGTACTAATTTCCTTCTTTTAATTTTATTGTGTAGTGGATAAATGTACCATTTTCATTTTTTTAATTTCATAGTACAGTGGATTTAGTTGAATCTCGTTTATCCACTCCCCGTTTATTTGGATCTCCAGTTTATCCTGATAAATGTTCTAGAATTATAATACTTAATTATATTTACTAAAATATTAACTTATAATTATGTTTCAAGAACGAAACAATAAATACGTCAAACATTAGCTTTTTATTTTAAATAAATGTACAACTCCTGCATAGATAGTACAATAAATACATAATAATAGTCTAAAAAACAACTTGGCGCACGAGTCCGACACCGCTGAAACTGAGCTATGAATGATAAAGTGTTTTCAAGAAAATATACTGTGTAATTTTGTTACTAATTGTTTTTTGCTGTAATAAACGGTTTTTCTGTTTATTAAAAAAAAAACAACTCCTTAAACTTCAAGGAGTTGTTTCAATCTTTTTTCATACTAGAGGGGTTATCTGGATTGCCTTTACACTCACCTAGTCCGGATAAACGAGGTTGTACTGTATTGCGAGACATTTCACTTTATGTGGAGAATTTCGTCCTAAGTTTCTTGGAGATGTAAAAGCATTTCTCCTTTCCTTTTCCTGCCTTATTAGAGCAGAGAGACACAACCTTCAAGCATAAAAACGCATCAGTTTCTTGTTTTTTTTCCCTTCCTTTTGCTCTTTTATCTCTAGATTCTATTCTCTATTGAATCTTCTAATGCTCTTTCCATCACTTTGAGTTGCACTTGCTTTTGCGAGAGCAAGAACTAAAGTGGAACAAAATAATGCGTATCACATATGAGGATAAGAGGTTATTGTGATTTCCTAGTGGCTACTCTACCTAGTGGCATTAATAAACAAGCTGATGTGTGCATTACATGACTTCCTTTTACACATTATTGGTGTTTTCCCATTATTGGTAATTTTAATGTGATTCAATAGTTTACTCTCTAAATATCACTAATAGTGGGCAAATTAAAACTAGATTATTTTTTTTTAAATTGCCAAATTTGTCGCCAAGTTGGCGACAAAATTTAGCGGCCAAAAGACTGGCGATATATCACCCAGTGTCCTCCAAATTGTAATACCACTTAAGTTTACATCGAAATTAACAATGATTTTCCCCCAAAAGACCCTTTTAGAAACATTCGAATGCAACCAAAATGGGAAGGGCACAACTATACCCCACTAGGAGTCCACGTATTAAATTTCAACTTTCTAGGACATACCATTCTTGAGTTATGCGACATACATCCGCATATCCGCACATACACACATACACACATCCGCATATCCGCACGTACACACATACACACATCCGCATATCCGCACATACATACACAGGTACATACAGACGTCACGAGAAAACTCGTTGTAACTAACTCGGGAATCATCAAAATGGATATTTCGCGTGTCTATACGTTCTTAGGCACTTATCCACGTGTGGTCGAGTCGAAAAAAAAAAAACTCAACATTTATTCGGGGGTGTGCAAAATGGAAATTAAGGTCGATTTTTGAGAGAAAAAATTTTTGCGAATACAATACTTCCTTTTTTGTAATAGGAAGTAAAAAATCATTCAACTAGTTAAATACGGATACAGTAGAACCTTTGAAAATATCTGTGTTATTTTAAATTACGATAAAAAGAACGTAAATAGGAGTAGGCAGAATACATTTTTTTTATTTTAAATACAGCTCCTACATAGACTGTATAATAAATTGTGGTGATCTATTAAATATCACTGCAACTGTTCCATAACGATAAAGCTTTAGATTGGCTGTGTTAATCAAGCGACATGCGTGTTTGAACCCGAAGACAGTGGATCAATTATTTGCTGAAAAATTATATGAAAAATTGTTTTCATATATTTCAATGTCCTTTAAACAATGCTATGTAATTTCACTACGAAATATGTGGAGAAGAGGAGACAGAAGAGATGTACCACTTTAAAAGGGGAGAGATGGACCATGTCTATACATGAGAGATGGACCTTGAATACAACCTTGAATTTTTTTAAGTATTGATTTTCAAAGATATGAATTAATAATACTAAAGAATGGATTTTTTCTATTTTTAGAATATGTCAATTACTTATATTAGAAAAAGTTCGTAAGCACGCGGGGAATAGACTAGCTAATGTGAACAATGCTGTTAAAGTCGCTGAAGAAAATGATATGGTTATCCGAAGGTTTACTTAAAGAATATTATGTATTTGAAAAGCTCCTTTGTATCTTTAATATGCATGAAACTGTTTTATAGTTGAATATTAAACCCGGCGCAGTAGTGGTCTTTAAAGAATTTTAAAATGTGGTATTGATTATATTTTTAGAAATAGTAGAAACTCCGTTACTTTTACCATGCTGTAATGGTGAGGAAACATTTTTTTACTCTTTATTGTAATTTAAAAGGAAACAACATAAAAGATGAGTTGCTAGATTGAATGCATCCTGGAACACAAATTAAAACACAAATTAAAATATCTCCACAGTCTGCTTACGTAAATTCTGGTACATTTCAGGGTCGGTTTAAAAAATTTAATATATATAATAAATGTGCAATTATTTCATATCTTTACTGTGGTCCGTCTCTCCCATTCAAATGGTCCATCTGACCCGGACTGCTTCAGGTGAGATGGACCGTATAGCAAAAGTTTCACAAAATCCCTAAGAGGAATTAATAATTATATGACTTTCTACATTAAGATTTTTGAAAGAAGCATCACACACTATACGTATATACAATGAAAAGTAAAATGTATGTGAATGTATAGTTTTTAGCGAGCGAAGAAAAAACGTGGTCTCGGATTGTCCGATACTATATGTGTGTAATTCTCTGCATACTACAACTCTTGTGTTTGGACAATTGTTCTGAAAAAAAGGGGGGAAATAAAATGAGAAAGAAATAAAACTAGTAACAGTTTTGTAACCAACATGTTAACACTCATTAGAATTGCTAACAAGTTAAGATCGTGCGATAACACAGGCCTGCAAATATGGGGTCATGAAAAAGAGATTGTGCTTTAATGACGGACTTGTATACTACTTGTTGCCATGACTTCAATCCTCCTCGGCATCCATGTTTCTCAAACACATTAAGATTTCCCAATTGCAAGTTTTAATTTTGTGGGGAAAAAAGCCTATTTCTCAAATTCTGGGAGAAAAACGGTCTTTTTCAAATATCTCTATGTATGTTATTCACAAAATGGTTAATGCTATGACTATATGTGGTTATGACTATTGCTTAATGTAAACTACATTGATATGCTATAATCTTTTTACATTTTCCATTGTGAACTCTTTTTGACATTTTCCTTCTGGTAGGCAGAAAATCATGCTACTCATGCCCAGGTACATTGCTATAAAAAACCAAAACACTATCTAGAGCAAAGTATGGAACGAAATATGTTTCCCTTTTTTCTGAACTATGAGAGGGGATACCAGCAGCTGGTAAATGCTTTTGAGTTAGCCTAGAGCCTGAAAATTAAAAATAATAATAATAATAATAATTCTTAAGTTCACCAACGCACGAGGCAGTTAGTTAGATCAACTTTTTGAAAACTTGTCTGTCGACTAGTTTACTGGCGTTTTTTCTAATTTTTAACTTAATAGAATCAAACTTTCTTCTAGTTTTTAGAATTTATTCAAGCATCAGCTCCACAAAGCTGTTACAAATAAAACACGTTGATTCATCACGTTTACTTCTGTGTGGAGCGAAAGCTTGCAAATATCCCGATGAGTTAAATCCACTAAGTATTTTTCTACCGGGTTACTCATTCTCATACCCGCCCGTTCGAAAGTTGATTCAACTGAATTGCCTCATGTGAAAAAGACCAAACTCTCTAACTAAATAATTCGTCTTGCTGTTCGTCTAAACCACCATCATAGTCCTCATCAAAATATTCACAGATGGCTTCAAGTTGCGTGATTTTTACTTCCTTTTACAAAAAAGGAAGTACTGTATTCGCGAAAACATTTTCACACAAAAATCGACCTTAATTTCCATTTTGCTCAACCCCGAATGAATGTTGAGTTTTTTTTTTTTTTTTTTTTGACTCGACCACACGTGGATAAGTGCCTAAGAACGTATAGACACGCGAAATATCCATTTTGACCATTCCCGAGTTAGTTACAACAAGTTTTCTCGTGACATCTGTATATACGTATGTATGTATGTATGTATGTATGTGCGTATATGCGTATTTATGTCGCATAACTCAAGAACGGTATGTTCTAGAAAGTTAAAATTTGGTACGTAGACTCCTAGTGGGGTCTAGTTGTGCACCTCCCTTTTTGGTTGTATTCGGGTGTTTTTAAGGGGGTCTTTTGCCCCTTTTTTGGGGGAAATCATTGTTAATTTCGATGTAAAATCGTGGTGTTAATTTGGCGGACACTTGGCGATATATCGCCAGTCTTTTGGTCGACAAGTTTTGTCGCCAACTTGACGACAATTTTGGCATACTTTTTTTTAAATCTGGTTTTAATTTGGCCACTGTTGATGATATTTAGAGAGTAAACTATTATTAGCTTATTGAATCACATTAAAATTACCAATAATGGGAAAATGACATTAAATTGGAGTACAAAGAAGTCACGTGAGGCACACATCAGCTCGTTCATTTTTACTAGAAAGATATTCTTATTAATATTTATTTCAACAATCCATGTTTAAAGGATAACTTTCTTTTATACTTCTAGTTACGCTGTAAAAGAGACATCTTAAAAATAATCACTTCTTTTAGCTCGTAAAGGATGGTGTTAAGTGCGCATGCTTACTTCAGAGTAGCTTGTGTTGTAGCAGTGCAAATGTATGCTCACGTATTGTCGCCTCTAAGCAATGGTAAGATATCTAATCTCAGAAGATATCTTATTGTTTCCCTGATGCGACGACATGCAGTAATGCTAAAACAAAAAAAAGCTTGCGGTAAAGCTGTCAGTTTGCTAATAAAAGATATCCTACCTCACCCGCCCCCTTCAAAAAAAAATCAAAATCACTTTTTATGTAATTAATGAAGCAACTTGTTTCCCTGCTTTGAAAAATAAATTTTACTAATGTAAGTGATTTCAGTGCTTAAATGTGATAGTGAAGAGTAATTAAGTAGCTAAGTTTGTCAATAGTTAAAGATAAGAAGTCAAGCATCATTCATTTTTGCTCTTAAATCTTAATTATTTTTATAGGAAAGCCTAATAATTACTTAATTGCAAACAACATGGAGATTGATTCAACGAACATCAGTTTTTCAGATGGAAAAAGTCTGATCCAGTGTTTTAAATGCACAAGAAGTTTTTAAAACAATAAGAACATTTGCTTTTTTTATTAAATCGCAAAACTACTTTTTGTATCTTACACTCTCTGCTACAGCTGTTACGCAGTAAAATACACACTGCACTTAAATAAGGAAATTTAACTTAAGTAATGTATTATATATTAAAAAAAAATAAAATAAATCTTAACTATATACTCAAGTGAATGCAATAAAATGCAGTAGCAATTTATTCCAAACAAACATTTCGTAGAGAAAAATAGTTAAGCTGAATTAGAAAACATTATCTCTCATTTTAAATCTACTTAATGGGAAACTAAGCAATAAAACGAAATTCATGGGACTTTTCAAAAACATTTCGCTATAATAAACAATTTATCCTTTGCATGCATAAACATCAATAATTTTAAGTTTTTTTTAAAGCGACTTTTGAGTCTTAATTTTCTTTAATACTTAGCATGCTAAAATATGCATAATGCTTAAAGTTGAAACAGAAAACGTGACCAAGTTAATCCTTATTTTTAAAAACATCTTCCATACAGGTAGCTGAAGATCCTACTAGAATGGAAAAATAACTCTTGAAATTTCCTTGAAAAGTTTGAAAAGTAATATCTTTTACTCGTATGAACAAAAAGCGCATGAAAATATATGCTTTTTGAAAGTTACTTTAAAATTTGCATATATATTTCATTCACAAGCATAACTTTCAACCGAGTTTCAAACTAACGAAAATGTAAAATTTTTTAGTGGAAAATCTTTTAATATTTTTATCCTTCGGTTATCTCAAGGACTTTCGCGTTTTTCTCCATTAGTTAGATAAAATACACTGTTATCATTTCTGCACATTCTATAGAAAAACTTGATCAATGCACAATTACATATTTTTATTCAGTACAGAGCAAAGTCGGCATAAACACTATTTAATAAATTAACAAGGCTATTTTTTTAAAATTAATATAATTCTCATTTGCAAAAAAAAAATTATTTAATATGTTTAATTTCAAATACTTTCGAAAAACTCATCAAACAAAAAGAAAAGAAAAAGGCAAAATTATTTCAAAATTATTAAAATTACAAAAGTACTTTTAAAATACAAGACTTTCTAGAAAGATTTTTGACCAATTGTGTTATAAATGTATGGTGAAAGAATGTTCGTATAAAAATGCATCTAAATTGTTTTTTGACGAGAAATAGTTAATAAGATATTTAATCAGTCAAAATATAATGTTCTTACGTACAAGAAACATGTTCAACAATAGTTTGCCAACAAAAATACAGCAACGTTTGTAATCAGGTCGATAAATTGGGTTTACAGAAATTTTGATACCCAACAGGTTCAAACCCGGCCAAGGTCGGTGGGTCTTTAAGTCGTCGAAGCTCATGTCGCGCGATTGCATGGCATGTCAAAGGTCTCTCGAAAAATGCCTATCCGTCTTGGATACTGTAATAAATAAAAGTTAAATGAATAACATAATAAATTAATTCATGTATGCAAGTCTTGGAAAATATATTTTAAAACCCCGTAAACTACCGCATAAAAAAATAATTAATCAACCTATTTTTATTTGGTATTTAAACGCCTTTATCTGGATATTTCATAATATAAATAATCACTTTTCTATGTACTTATTAAAATTACTGAAGTATATATTTTGACGAGATATGAGAAATTTCTAATGCTTTGAGCTTTAATATAGATCAAGAAAGAAACGAAAAAAATATGTGTGTGATCATAATTACGTGTGCTCGTTTTACCGTAAATGTGGGAAATACGTTGGTGATGACACACTTAGTCATTTCATAAAAAACTAATTGAATTTATATTTCATATTTATATAGCAACTAAAATATGCACTTTAATTATAATGATATGCATATTTTATTGCGTAGTAAGATCTTAGAAAGAACTACGAAGAAGGCATTGTATTAACATTACCAAATATTAAATGCACATTCATGCATATTAAGCTTCTTATCAGTATATTTTTGTTAAATGGTTATAGAGAATATATTAATTGCATCATTGTTTAACGAATATATAAATTATGTTATCGTCATACTGTCATTGTTTAATAATTGTAGAGGATACATCTTTTATTGAGACAATCACAATGGATAATTTATAATTCGCTAAAAATAATTACTTAATCTAAATTCATTTGTTTAGGTTAATCCTACGGTGCACGAGTAACGTTGATAGTGAATGAAAACTAAACAAAATACCTGAAAAACATTTTTTTTTTGAAAAATTACTTTTCGTAGCAAGCAAACAAGTTAGCAAATTAAGAATAAAGGAACTTCTTTTCTCCCGAGATGCCCTTTAATATTAATTAAAGGTATTATTTTAATAATGTAGTAATTATTTTCTTTGTTCACGTTATTTCTAAGGAAAGATATTTTCATTAGATAATAATCTGGATCAAGTTATTTCAAGAAAATAGACATTGCTTCCATGTAAGGAAATATTTTATTTTGTTTTTAACTAGAGCATAAAAGTTTCTTTTTATTTATTTTTCTTTTTTTGCTATATTTGTAGAGGTACCTCATAATTGAAACTTTAGAAAGCTAATCTTCAACGAGGGTATCATCGGAAAATGATTAGGACTCGTAAAACTTGAAATGATAATAAACATATGAGTAGCTTGTCGTTAATTATTAAAACAGTAGGGTAGACCGGGGCACGTTTACCTAGATTTCTTTCAATGAATTTTCTGACTTTTATGTTTCAACTAATGAAATTTTAGACATTTTATGAAGCAGTTAATGGAGTCAAAATTGGTACATACAGTTGTTGCTCAGTTTGTGTTCTTAACGTTTAAAGAATGTATTTTTGAGTCCATATTTGTTGCGTAAACTTGCCCCGGACACGGAGCACGTTTACGCATATTTATTTTGACACCTAACAAGGTTCTGTTGGTGTTTTGAACATAATGTCTTACCATCGTTAAAATAAAGCAAATTTATTGCAGACTGAATAGTGAATGAAGTAAAACCTGAATGGGGATGAAAGCAGCACTACGTGATTGTAACCTATAAAATACGAATCTGTAACTCAATTTTTAAAAAATGGTGATTTTCAAAATTAAAGAGCCTGAAAAAACTAAAAAGGTTTGGGACAGTTCGGAGCGAAAAAAGCGTCAGGGCACGTTTGGAAGTAAGACACCGTAAGAATGTGCGTAAAGGTGCTCCTACGTCAAAGCGTAAACTTGCCCCGTCGCCAAGTTTGGGTCTATTTTTGACGTGAAAAAAAAATAGCATTTCAGTTCATACAAGTACAATTCTCAAAAAAGGATAAAATTCTGCATGCTAAACCGAAGCTCGACTAATGCTCAAAACCTTATGTGAACCTATGCTAGAGAGCAGCATCAATCTGTTATGACTTTTGGCTTTCCATTTATAATTCGTTTTGAAACGAGCTGATGTGTTCATCAGATGACTTTCTTTTACTTCAATTCAATGTCTCTTCCCCATTATTGGCAATTTTCATGTGATCCAATAGTTTACTCTCTAAATATCACCAACAATGGCCAAATTGAAACCAAATTTTAAAAAAAAAGAAAACATTTGTCAAATTTGTCGCCAAGTTGGTGATAAAACTTAGTCACCAAAAGACATACGCACATATGCACGTACCCACATACGCACATACATACGTACATACAGACGTCACGAGAAAACTCGTTGTAATTAAATCGGGAATCGTCAAAATGAATATTTCGCGCGTCTATACGTTGTTAGGCACTTATCCACGTGTGGTCGAGTCGAAAAAAAATAAACTCAACATTCATTCGGGGGTGAGCAAAATGGAAATTAAGGTCGATTTTTGAGTGAAAATTTTTTCGCGAATACAAATACTTCTTTTTGATAAAAGGAAGTAAAAAGGGCACTGCCTGAACGTGCCTTAGGCGTAAACGTGTCCCGGTCTATCCTAGTTAATTCATTTTTGAGGATAGGAAATGTTTGTTAAAAAATCTCAAATATGATTCAAATAGAATAACGATTGACAAAACGTTTGCAGTTCTTCTCTACAACTTTAAGCCGAAAAATTCCATTAAACCAGTAAACAATGATGACATTCGTGAAATTCGTAACAACTGAGTATTAAATCAGTGAAGGGGTTATATAAGCTGTCAGAAGTTTAAGAATGTTAAATAAATATCTTTACTAATAATAAAGCAGAAAGTCTCTCTGTCAGGATCTCTCTCTGTCCGGATCTCTGTGACGCGCATAGCTCCTAGACCGTTCGGCCGAGTTTCATGAAATTTGGCACAAAGTTAGTTTGTAGCATGGGGGTGCACCTCGAATCGATTTTTCCAAAATTCGATGTGGTTCTTTTTCTATTCCAATTTTCAGAACAAAAGTATCATACGACGGACGGGTAAATTACGAAATTATCATAACGTGGAACCGTAACATGGGCACAAGCCAATTGGCGAGGTACGGAATTATCATAACGTGGAACCGTAACTGGAGTACAAACCAATTGGCGAGAAAATTCACCATACATTATTTGCAAATATACAGGCGAACCAAAAGGCCTTTTAATTTTTCTATTACGGGCAAAACCGTGCTTGTACCACTAGTTTAATATAAAATAAGACAGGTTCAGAACGTAATGAAAATGCAGGAAGCTAACGATAAGGGAAAATTTTAAAAATATTAAGCGTTTCAAAATAATATTTTTTTATATCTTATGCCGACGTTCGCATTTCTTCAACCCATTGACAAGCAGCTAAGTAACAAATGAAAACTGAAAAACAAAGTATTTCGAATCAAAGAAATTAAAAAAAAAAGCGTTTTTTAAGTAATGTAAATTAAACCCTTGTTCCTAATCCTTAAGGCTTAGTTACGTAACCATTATTCATGTCTTCCTAGTAGCTACGTGCTTTTTTAATAGAGGGTATCATTTATGTTCGAAAAGATATGTGAACCGATTACAAGTAATAGGAATAGGAATAATTAAAGGCGCATACGTGTCTGAAAGAAAGATTCGTACAAACCAATTACTTTGCCAGATATTTTGCTCGAATTTCGTTGAAAATTGACTCTTGTTATTAAATATCCTGCGCACTACACCAAATTGAGTTATCGCCAGATGGAAGCATGTTTTATAAAAATCTTTAGGTCGTTTTATTAAAGAGAATCAAACAAATACTTCTTGATTTTTAAAATTAAGTGCAGGTATCAAAATACGAACTATAAAAGCGAGTGATGGGCACACCTACCATATGGAGTAAATACAGAATGGTAGCATAAAGACCGCAGTTTAATACCGGCAGTGTTAGGTGGCATACAGGAAGTGAGAACTTGTTATACTTGGCTAATGTTGTGTAAAAAAAAAAAAAATCCGGTGCAATCATTCTTTTGTATCGATTATACAGTGTGTCCGAGAAGTCTTTGACACATTTCAAATGTTCGGTAAAAAAAATAAACGAGATAGAAAGTAAAATTAAATTACATTTATTACCTCATATAGTAAAGGTTTTTTTAAATGCAAAAATGGCCGCAAAATTGTAATGCAAGATTGGGTGCGGGAATTTTTAAATCGAGAATTGCCAAACAGGTGGATCGGGCGAGATGGTCCCATCCAATGGCCCCCGCTTTCTTTCTTTGAGGATTTGTCAAAGACACTGTGTATTCCACCAAAGTGCACAACATTTCAGATCTTAAACATCGCATTACAGCTGCAATCTCACAAGTTGCAGAATCAATGCTACAACAAACTTGGTCAGAAATTGATTATAGGATGGATATTCTTCGTGCGACGAAAGGGGCCCACATCGGGGTGTATTGATACGTTTAAAAACTACTTTACTACATGAGGTAATAAATGTAATTTAATTTTATTTTCTATCTCGTTTATTTTTCTGCCGAATTTTTTAAATGTGTCAAAGACTTCTCGGACACCCTGTATTTGAATAGAACTGTTACGTTCCAATGGTCTTAAGTCAAGGAAGATAAAACAAAATATTGTAAAAATATATATTTTTAGAAATTTTGGCATATGTTTTAAAGCGTAAGATGTTGATGGACTTCAATTAACGTTGAACAAATTTTTTATGATTTATAAACATAAGAAATTAAAAATTACCTTCAGGAAGAGGCCTCATCAGAATAAATAAAATATTCGATAAAAGTGTTTTTTTTTTCCTAATCTGGGAAACTTCTAGAGCTTATGCACGAGCGGCAGATACAAACCAATCTTGATTCTTTTTTTCTTGTCTGTGGTCTCCCAAATTATTGCGGTTTTTTTTCTTTTAACCAGGTTTTTGGGCAGTAGATGAGACGCAAGCCTTATTTTAAAAGCCAGATGCTTATCTGATTTTTTTTCCGAACAAAATATCTCAGAAGCAAAAAACAGCCTTCATTCCTTCATAAATATTTTACTTGCACTAGCTTATTAGTTATACATCTCTCATTTACTATTGGAAACAATAATAAGAACATAAGAACCAAAGTCTAACAACGTTTGTTTTACTACTAACAATACTTTTCTTTTTGCAGAGAAGAGAAGAGAAGAGAGAGAAGAAGAGAGAAGAGAAGAGTAGAGATGCTTTAACCTTTTTGCGAACAAACAATTTTTGCACAACTTTTCTTTCTCATTTTTTGATCCAAAGTCGACAGACAGCACAATAATATCATCAACATAGCCAAACACTTCTGCGGTTCTATTCTCTTTCCGACTTGTAGGAGTGAAAGACCGAAAAAACGTTGAATTACATTAATGCTTCTACTCCCATTATTCTCTTTTTATCTGCTCAGCCTTTTGTGCACTCGTATTGAATATTTATCCGATGTAGCTCGTAAGACGGAGAGGGGAGATTTTATCTAATGTGAAAACGCCAAAAATGTTAAAATGACATAACGTTTTTCCATATTATGCAATTCCATGCGTAACATTTCCAAGAGTCGTGTATTCATGATGAATTTCCATGAGTTAACTGATTAGGATCATGCAAATTTTAGCGTCTAATCATAAAATATTCTGTTCAAATACTGGAATAAATTTTATACACAATATACATAAAACTCACATCTGCAGTCACTACTTCATTGAAACTAACCTCTTATCATATCTTTAAACAACTGAAAAATGAAAGTTAGTAGAACAAACTTTTAACTTTCACTCTTTTCAACACAATTATTCTTTTAAATTTCATGCAGAGTCTATTTCTATTGTCTTTGTGATAGGGCTCCCCAGTCATATGACACTTAATGCCTTCAGTATCAATAGTATCAATACCATCGACGGTTTTGCTCCTAGCATCGTTATTTTCTTTTGCTATTGATGTTGTACCACTGCTAGATTCCATGGAAAAGGTCGCTCTTTGAAATCATCGATGGTTTTGGTCTATGTATCAATATCATTGATGTGATAATTCCAAATATAGATGTTTTGCCATCCATGTCGCACCACTGATAGATATTAGTCCAGGCTAGAAGGCCGTATACCTCTTTTCCGAACATGTATAATGTTTTTTGACTGTTCCTATACTATTACGACCTGCTGATTCCAAATCCATTCAGTACCAGAAGCTAATTCTTGAGCGGTTTACTCAAAATGGCAAAATTCGAGATGGCGACCATAAAAGGTAAAAAGCAAAAATAGGAAACACAAGTGCGATGAAATATATTAGAATTTTTTTAAATTATAATAATTTTTAGCCAAGACAAAATATGTAGTAAACCCTCATTCATTCGAACCCTTTTAAATCGGACTTCACTTTATCAGGACAGCCATTTATTTATAAAGATTGTAAAATCAAAAGACGAATCGGCGCACTAATACTTTTTGCAGGCCTGTGTTATGCTCGTGGCACGGCGATAGAAATTACTGTCGAATGGTGTCAATAACAGCAAGCTGGGGTGCTCTTGAGTTTTTAATGCAGTCAGTAGTTTATTAGTGATCCTTAGCTCAATTTATAGGTTATTTTGTTTGATTCTTACTTTCATTAATTCGGACACCCTGGGTCATAAATCTAGATGAATGAGGTTACACTGTTATTGGAAAGAAATATTTATAAAAGTGATACGAATAAAATCAGTCCGGCCGCATACAGAGTGTAATAAAGCAATTTGTTGCTGAAACGAAGAATAGTTTGCAAAAGAAAATATTCAGATGACTTTGCACAAATTGTGTTTTCATTTTTCTTAAAAGTATTTTTTGATTGTTGCTATCATTATCACTATTGCCATTTGATGGTTTTGAAGAATATATTTCTTAATTGTTGCTGTCATTATTGCTATCACTATTGTAATTTGTGGTTCTGAAGGATCCTCGCAGTCAGATCCATAACAAAAGCAGAATCCTGGACATGGCTTAGAGAATTTTCGGCATAGAGCATAGTATACTCTGCATCTAGTAGTGTACCTTCAACTGTTTAAATTGAACATTTCGCTAGGAATTGACAAATGTCATTTACATAATTCATCTAAGTGTTCCAATGGTGACAATAGATTCTGTGATACATTAAGCATCAAAATTTATTTTCCGTATATATATGGACACAAGCAGGATGTACTGCCTCTAGAATGAACTGCCTCTAGAACATTTTTGGTGAATAATGTCTCGAAGGGAGATCTGAGCGTAAAGAGGTATTTATATGTTCAAAACTTAGCGGCTTGCCTTCTACTGAATCTGTTTTTTATCCTCACAGCCTACTTGCACACTACCAAAACATTTTATAGACATCAGCAGGTTCACCTTTCTCACTGGCTCTCAATCCTCTTGATTATGACTGGGAAAAATTAGCAGTGTATTACAGTCAATGAAAGCATGCGCTGCTAGAAGGTTTGGCATGATTTTTTCTAGTTTATGGTGAGCTTCTCTTCATAGTCAACTCTGTTCCTTAAAGCGTTACTCCCGTTCTTATATAAAGATGATGAGCTAAGATGCAAAGAGCCTGTGTCATCAGAAATGACTCTTTGATGTGACTTTCCTTTTCCTTATTCGCAAATATTTTTTTTTCTATATTCACATCAGCTTTTTCACGACAACAGGAGTCTGCTTGCGGTCCCACACGACCCATTTCAATGGTAAAAACATCGGTACCAGTTACAGTTACACTAACTTAAGGCTGAAAGCTAAGAGGTGGGGTGTTGCGGAGAAGAATAACAGTTACACTTTGACATGGAGGAACATTCATTAAATTCATTCTGCTTACAACCAAACTTAATTACTTTCATCTTATATTTTGCTACTTTCAAGCTGATGTCTTTTACTGTAAAAGCGAGGATTCTTCGTTTAGTTCAAAACCACGACAGAAACATTTTTCTCGACATTGTGACTTTGTGCTAAAGTTATTGCATTTGTCAAAGTATGCCTTGGAATATTTTGTATGCGGTGCTCAGTATGGTTTTCTACAGCATTAGTACAATCACCCACCACTGCCAGCTTTGCGGGCCAAGATACTGCCTCTGCCTCAAGAATGATAACTTCTGGGGAATTCCTACGTCCTACCTGTAATCTACTTTCAGTTTTGATTTCAATGCAAATTGATTTGAATATCTCATATTTCCATCATCATCTCATTAAGCAGTATAATGAGGAACCAGTTCTTGACTGAATAATTTCTGCAAGAAGACTGTTCCCTTGATGGTGCCATTAAACGAATTATTTTAGCATATATAAATCCTGTATCCCAGCGTATGATGTCAATTACCGATTTTATTCTTCTTTTTGGAGTATAGCAAACTAGCCATTGTTTTAACCGCCTTTCTTAATGTCTGAAATTTTGAGACTACTGTTTCTCATATGCAGGTCACTGTGACTTGCCAATTTTAAGAGTCTTCTACATTTGAAATTGTATCATTGATAATCACACCAGAGTAAATGGTAGCCACCCCTACCCCAGATTTTTGTTCTAATATTAACAACTGGAGAGCACAGCAAACTTACATTTTCAACCCTTAAAACGCTTCTCCTGTAAAATTTCATTTATACGTATTGTGGCACTCTTCTTTCAAATGATATGATAAAGATCACTGTTTGAAAACATCGATGTTTTTAGTCGATGCATCAATATCAGTGAAATTTTAATTTTATCGTTGCTACAGTCATGTTTTTAACTGGTTTGCGGAGTCGGAGGAAAAATTACCGACTCCAACTCCAGAAATTTTAGAGCCTTCGATTCCGACTCACTTCTGATTGGCCGCACCAATAGTCGTCCGTCTTCTATATAGCTTGTTTTGCAGGCTCTAACTATTGCTTCTTTTGGAGCAAAATATTTTAGACATTGTTCGGAAATAGGAATTAAAAGCATTCAAATGTTAATTCAACGGTTCTGCGGAGTGAAATTCGTTTTGACTGGAAATTCAGGGGTCCCAAAACTATTAAAAAGAAAATGCCGAAAAAAAATTGTTTATATGCTTTCTGGTGACAGAAACGAAAGCTTTTCTTAAATCGCAAACTTCAACGGCCAATGCATTGTTACCAAAAAATTATAATAATAATAAATAAATCAACATGAAATGTAGAAATATGGTGAAATGTGGAGTTGAAAACAAATAATACTAAAACTCAAATACTGCAGTGTCCTTTAAATTTCTATTTAAAAACTCTTTTCTGAAAGAAAGCCGTTGAAGCTCAAATTAATAAAGTAGATAAAAACAATCAAATTTTTTCCTAATTACAAATATATGTAATTGATGAAAGATTACAGAGTATTTTTTTTTATAAAATTGTATGGAATTAATGCAAGTTTTTTTACCGAGCTTCTTTTTTTCCCTGTAATGAAATATTTTAGAGTTTTTTTGTTTAAATAATATTCTATGGAATTAATGCAGGCCTTTTTACTGAGCTTCGTTCTTTCCCTCGTACTCTATACTTTCTTATGAACTTCGTAGAATGTTTCTTGGAAGCTTAAAAGCATTTTCTCTTTTTCTTTCTTCCCTTATGAGGGCTTAGAGACACCTTCCTTAAGCATAAAATCGCATCAAGCTCTTGCTTTTGGCTTTTCCCACTTTTGTCCCTGCTTCCACCTTTTGATTGAATTGACTAATGTTATTTCCATCTCTCTAGACAGCTTTCACAATGCTCAGAAATGACGTAAAAGGTCTTCATGTGAGCTGAAAATTTGCTAAATTTAAGTACACACGAGCACTATTCCTGCAAGAAAATATCTAACTTTATAAAAGAGCTTGAATCTACAAAAAAAAAAAAAAAGTCACTGCATTTTAAAATGCTTAAAATTATCGGTAATTATACAAAATGGTTTTGTAATTTCAGACCTGAGCAGATGCGAATTTCAAATAAATTAGGGTACATGACTAGTAACGGGCAACCAACTAGTAATAGGCAGGTTTGTCTTGTTCTTTCAATAACAAGTTTGTTATCGATGGTTCAGGAACCCCATCACTGGATTCTCGAAATAATCACTTTCAAGAACACTCATACCACAATTCTGCCTAACATCCACTATCCACTATAATATTAAAATCTGTTCGCGTCCGTCTGTCTGTCTGTCTGAAGATCGATCTTCTCGAGAACCACTGCGAATCGGGAGTCAAACGAGATACCGATCAATTCGAAATTTTCCAAAGAAAACAATAGGACCAATTTCATAATTGTACGACTTTAATTAGCGGAGATATTAATTAAAACGTTAATTAACATAACGCTATTCAGGAATTTTTATTTCTTTCCTGTTGCCATTTTGCATATGGGTGAGCAAATAAAATTCTAATAATTGTGTCAAAAGAGATTTTTTTGGCTGCTGTCCAAATCTTAAAACAACGTTTCCACCTAGAATTTCATTTTTAATTAGTTTAAAATTGGTTGCTCTATTCGAACATTTATCGTCTGTCCTTTCTTATTTTTTCACATTCAACGTTCTTAACTCTTTTCAGCATATGAAAAATGTTTCTTTAGTAATGTTTATTGATTGAAGTGTAAGTTTATCATTCACCGGCCTCATATTTGGGTACATTTAGGATGTGCGACTAATTATGTTTATTTTGTTGGACTTTTTTCCGTCACATGGGTGAATTTTCGAATTGTAATAAATCTCTTTTTCCTTCCTGTTTCAATTTTTGCAATACAGTTTGTATCGTTAAAAGAACACGTTAAATTAAGATTGTTTGGATTTCTTTAAGTGAAACAGAGTTGAACAAAAAAGATTGTTTTTAAGGATTTTAACTAAAGCTTAATTGGAATCTGATGGCTTGATATTAAATTAATGCTTATTGGTATTTAATAAGTCTTGGTGCTTTAGTTTCACGTAATCAACAAAAAAGTGTGTGTCATTTTATGTAAAAAGCTGATTGTAATTGCACATAAATATTTCAGATATATTCTATCAGATTTAATTCAGTTTAAAATGAGCACATATTATAGTTGAGAATGCATATATTTTCATCTTTTGTGCTAATTGAAAATACTCATAACTTGTATTATTGATAAATATGATTAACGTTAAAGAAGTTTTTGCCAAAAATTTGCTCTACTGGTGTTTTGCAAACCTTGCATTACGCGTATTTATTTACTCCTTAGCGCTTTAGAAACTGATGTCAGAATAATACAAAAACATCAATTGAACAGCTCTTTCATTTTTTAAGTAGCCCGTGCAACGCCGGGCACGCAGGCTAGTCCACCATAATATTAAAATCTGTTCGCGTCTGTCTGTCTGTCTGTCTGAAGATCTATCTTCTCGAGAACCGCTGCGAATCGAGAGTCAAACGAGATACTGATCAATTCGAAATTTTCCAAAGAAAACAATAGGACCAATCTCGTAATTGTTCGACTTTAATTAACGGAGATATTAATTAAAACGTTAATTAACATAACGTTATTCAGGAATTTTTATTTCTTTCCTGTTGCCATTTTGCACATTGGTGAGCAAGTAAAATTCTAATAATTCTTTTAAAAGAGATTTTTTGGCTGCTGTCCAAATCTTAAAATAACGTTTCCATCTAGAATTTTTATTTTAAATTAGTTTAAACTTGGTTGCACTATTCGGATATAGCCTTTATTTTATCGTCTGTCTTTTTTTTTTTTACATTCAACGTTCTTAACTTTTTTCAGCTAGGAAAGTTGTTTCTTTAGCTATGTTTATTGATTGTAGTGTAAGTTTATCATTCACTGGCTTCATATTTTGGTACATTTAGGAGGTGTGACTAATTATGTTTATTTTGTTGGACCTTTTCCCGTCACATGGGTGAGTTTTCGAATTGTAATAACTCTCTTTTTCCTTCCTGTTTCAATTTTTGAAATACAGTTTGCATCCTTAAAAGAACATGTTAAATTAAGATTGTTTGGATTTCTTTAAGTGAAACAGAGTTGAACAGAAAAAAACTGTTTTTAAGGATTTTAACTAAAGCTAATTTGGAATCTAATGACTTTAAATTAATGCTTATTGGTATTTATTTAGTCTTGGTGCTTTAATTTCATGTAATCAACCAAAAAGTGTGGGTCATTTTAAGTAAAAAGCTGATTGTAATTATACATAAATATTTCAGATATAGTCTATCAGATGTAATTCATTTTAACGTGAGCACAGATTATAGTTGATAATGCGTATATTTTCATCTTTTGTGTAATTGAAAATGCTCATAACTTGTATCATTGATAACTATGATTAACGTTAAAGAGATTTTTGCCAAAAATAAGCTCTACTGGTGTTTTGCAAACCTTGCATTACGCGTATTTATTTACTCCTTAGCGCTTTAGAAACTAATGTCAGAGTAATACAAAAACATCAATTGGACATCTCTTTCATTTTTTAAAGTAGCCCGTGCAACGCCGGGCACGCAGCTAGTAAGTATTAATATTCGGTATTTTTTTCTTTAATTTTAATTCTTCTCAGTTACCAATCGTGAATTATCTTTGCATTTAAGCTTTCAAATATTTTCTTCTTCAGGACCTGACATTGCCGTTTTTAATCAAATCGCATTTTTACTGGTACTAACTCGAGCTTTAGCATATTTTCTTTCATAAATGCATGTGTTTGCCCTTATTTAGCCTATAAGAAGACTGACGGTTCGGAGTAACATGAGAGCATGGGTGGCGTACTCCGTACGCCAGCATTTTTTAAAACTTAACTACCGTATTACACCTCGCATTATCCGGCATGCCGGGAAAAAGCGAGGTTGACCAGCATGCCGGGAAATTCGAATTTTACGGCATGCTGGGTAATTTGAGATTTGTTTTGCAACAAAACAAAAGCCAATTTCCCCATTCAGTTCCAATCAGAAAGCAAACCCTTGTAAAGAAAAAAATTAATTAATTCCGAAAGTATCCATTGTTCTTTATGCTAGGTCATTATTAATGGATTTAATTTTATGCCAATGAAGTAATCAATTCAGAAGCAATCATCGTTTCTGCGATTTGTTCATAATTTGTTAAAATAAACTATTTTATTTCCCTTTTAGAAAGGTATGTTTAGTTTTTATTTATTGAATAGCTGTGGTAAGTTCTTTAGGACTGGTTTAGGGGAGGTAAATTACTTTTTAAATGTTTGCTTACGTAGATTTAATTTAATTTTTATAAAATTAATATTATTAAACAATATTTGTCTTATTAAAATAACAAATGACATTGTCAGTAAATCTTTTTACAAAATTAAACTGTTTATTAATACTAATAAGATATGTATAAAACATTTTTAAGCTGATCATATATTTTTATAGTATTATTTTTTTTTTCTTAACCTTGATTTTTCCAGCATGCCGGAAAGGACTAGGCAAGTGTTATTGAAAATCTGGTGACGCCCGAATTTTGCGACATGCCGGATAATGCGGTGTAATACGGTATAACTTTTAAAGTATTTTTTTTAATACAATGTCTGGTAATGTTATAGAAGTAGCAATGATGTAAATGAACGAACAGATGAATAAAATTAAAATGAATACTATCACAATACAGTAAAAAATGATGATAACGTTTAGTTTGCATATTTCACAGAAAAAGAAAAATGTATGCATATAAATGACATTTTAGTCATTGAGACAACTCGTTGGCATATATTGAACAATTACTGCAACTCTCACAATTATATTTTGTATTTGTTGAAGCAAAATACTAGCATTTTCAGAATCAGCTGAAAATAATAAATTTCTTTTCATTAAAATGGTTTCTATGTAACTTAGTAGTAGATACCTTTTGTTAATTTTAAATGCAAATACTTTTTCGATGAGACAGTACGAAAATCAATGTAATTATGTAAATATTTGGCTTCAAAAGCACGAATCAATACAGAATCAATAAATAAATGTACCGTAACGAATAAAAAATTACATTTTCATCAGTAGATGATGTAATGAATTGCTATTTCCGCATTATAGTGCAACACTTGTCCTTTTATGAAAAAAGTATTTCAGTATGATTATAAATGTATTTATTTATGCTATGAAAAATGTATTCCAACCACCGATTTCAGCAATACTTCATGACATTTTTTTTTTTTTTTTGTCTTAACTGCTTTGAATTTCGATCGAAACATTTTCTTGTTAGTATAACTAAAGATAGTTTACTGCCCCCAAATTAAATGTATGGTTCTGTCTTGCTACTTAGTTGTATTACTTGACGAGAAAATGTTTAGCAATTATATAGTTCCCTGAAAATTTGCATTAGGGAAAAACATTGAGCCTTGAAAAATACTGCTAGATATTAACATCATCATAAAAGAAACTAACAAGGTCAAACTTATTTCAGTTTATCGTAAATATCAAATTAAAAGTTAAATAAAATGGAACCTCAAACGTATCCTGATCAAAAGAAAAGCGTTTAAGATGATGCAAATAATTAGGAAAGAATCACCTTTCGAAGAATATCAAAATATCAAACAGGCAATTGCTTCGTTCAAACGTGGAAGCAATTTTCACCCGTCATACCTTGACGGGCGATTTTCTAGTTAATATTAATAAAATAAGGGAAACTCGATGTGCTAAAGTCCTTGTGTTTAGGGCTGTGTTGTAAGACCTAAAGTATGATCTTGTACTACATCAATGTCATAAAGTCATCCTTTTATACCCTCAAAAATAAAATACTAAATGCTTTATCAGCATTTAATTTCTTACATAACCAATAACTTGTCTTCATCAAGAATATATAGCATTTTTAACCAGTACATCGACATTTTTTTTTCTTGAATGGTCTTTACGAGTTTTCATTGTTTCTACTGCACACTTCAATTGCATGTTTCTCGGACGTTCAATTGAAATTAAGCGTGCTTTTTTATTTACTGAAATGTAATGTTTAAAAACCGTACTAATAATGATCGCTCGAGCTGTTGTGATTGGTGCTTTACTTATGTTTACATCTTATATGCTGAAAAAAAGTATGCAGTCTGAAAGTTTAAATGCAATCTTAAAATGTCTTAATTTCTTTTATTTACCATATTCTTCAAGCCAAGGGGGTTCTAAGAATGAGTATTTAATATAGTCCATACTCCACAATAAGTCAAATGTTTATTTATAAATCGTTAAACTGAAGCTCGTCATTTCGATTTTTTTTTTACTGAAGGGTTGAAAGTAGCTTTTTAGATGCTCTGGAAATAAACCTACTTTTTAGAGATTTTTGTACTTAAACTATGTAAACTTGTTAAAGTACTTGTATTGCATACAATTGATAAAACAATAACGAAAATGTGTATTGTTTTTTTGTTTTGTTAATATTATAACTTCTTCTTGAAATTGTTTATTAAGTAAGTTAGAAAATTATGAACTAATTGTTCAGTTTCGCGCAAAATTATTAACAACTTTAAAAGGCCATTTACTCGTCAAGTTCGTGTTTTTTGACTATAAACCTACAAAACTTTTAAAAGGCTTGTGTCACTAGTTTTTCTTTTTCTTTTTTTTTTTTTTTTTTTGAAACTCCATAGTAAATAATGTCTACAGCATTCCTACTTAAATTTCATCTAGTAGCATACAAATAAGCATCTGATTACGGAGCAATTTGAAAAACGAGACATATTTTAACAAAATACAGCGCCAAGGTTGACATGTGTGCGTTCTTTGTCTTCCTGCCAGACGATTTTGGTACAATGTGCGGGGGTTGCTACTTTATTGTAGAGGTTGAAGAATAAGAGTACTACCAGTTTCTACGTAATGTGATCGATTTATACTTCTCCGCGAACCATGAAACTCATGAAAATACTACAAGTCAGAATGCGTGCGAAAATACGCTAACTGTACCGAATTTGCACCCTTTTTCTAAAACCAGAAGAGAATTCGGTGCCCTCCAAAAGAGTACTTTAGTTGCATTTTAAGGTTTGTGCACCAAATTTCATTACAGGTGACAGCTGTTAAGTAACTCATGTATTAAATACCATTTTTAGATAAAATCCAATAAAGACAAATTAAACAAAATGGGGAAATTCAAAAATAATTTATTATATGGAGCACTTACATTTCTGTTTGTTTTTATTTTGTTTTGCTCTTTCTACCAGCTTTGCATATACTGATTGTTAAATAAACCACTTAGATGTTACATACGAAACGTTTAAAATACCTGCTCCCATTTCATTTTCAAGCAATAGCAAGCATTCTTATCTTCTTTGCTTCAAATAAAAGAAAACAGAAAGAAAAAAATACGTAATATTTTTTCTAAAAAACAATTCGTTAAAAAAAATATTTTTGCGTAATATCCTACACAAGCACTTAGTTTTCCTGTAAAATTTCATCTTGTAGATTTTCTTTAACGGTTCAGCAGTTTTTCTTTAAGTGTCCCATTAGCGCAGCTAAAATTAAATGGTCCAAAAAATCGGGAATTAGCGCAAAACGATCTATTTGCTGCTGCCTTGCAATTTTGAAAGCATTCTAAGTAACTGGTAAAAAATCTCATTAATTGCAAGCAATAAATTTTTACCTGAGTATACGAGATTATCGGAAAAACAAATTAACGAACATTAAAAAAATATCTTAAAATATGTAGCCTTTCTTATTAGTATTTATTTCCTTTTTGATTATTTATTTTTTTATGAATAATAGTTAACAAAATTAACCTGGCAAATTAAGTCTGAAAATGAAAACTGCGTTTTTTTCGATAAATTGATTTATTTTAATAGACTTATTAATTCCTCTACATTGAATTCATCCCTTAAAAATGCTTTATTCATTCACGGCTAATTTATCTATAATGCTTGTGTATAAGAAGAGCAACAATTGAAATGTAACAGGTAATTTCTGCTCAAGTTCAATTATTATTGTTCGTATTCCATTTCTGAATTGCCTTTGTCGTTTTTCATAAACATAAGCACATGAAATGCACATTTGAAGACTAATTTATCAAAAGGGAACATATTCATCTTCTAAAAATGATCAGGAGGTGAGAAAAACGAATTAAGATAAGAGCAAAATAGTTTTATCAACTTTTGTGGCATCAGAATTGAGGACGAAAGTACAGTAAATCAAGACCCGGAGTAAGAAATGTTTGTTTAAAAAAAAAACATGGAGATATATCGCCATCTTAATTTTGGACATGTGCCCTTTTGAACGAAAACCTGAATGTTGAAAATTCTAATTTCACCAAAACCCCAATATTTCACCATCTCATATTTTCTTATCGAAGTACATGAACTTAAAAGCAGTGGATTAAAATTTGAGGATTTTGGACATGAATTCCTTTGGATCTAAAAGTCTTCGTACTACAGATTCTTTCAGGACATGTCCCCTTCTATTCAAAATAAAGCGTGCAGAGGACGGATTTGTTACCTTTTGATCAAAAAGCTGCACTTTACCCTTAAATAAAAAAGGGTTTCCCACGTTTGGACTTCTTGAGAGCAAGTGATAATGTCATCTAAAAGATCTAGAAAATGTTATAAAATCTATTTTTTTAAAGGTGGATATGTTCCCTTTTGATAAAGCACTCCTCATTTGTTTTCTCGCGTGTGTGTGTGTGTGTGTGTGCGTGCGTGCGTGCGTGCGTGTTTTTTTTAAAGATTGAAGTATTTTTTTTCCTTATCTATACGCATAATTTCATCTGCGTCTACTTTCTTTCTTTATTTAAAGTAATAAAAATTGTAGGCACATTTGTTTCTAAAACTTATCAATCTATTGTTACAGATGTGGATTTTGTGCGAACATAATTTCACTTTAATCCAGGAAGTTTAAATTTTGACTTTTAATTTCGATGCATTTGAATATTAGTAACAATTCTGTATTTTGATGTATAATTTATCTACTTAATCGCAAAATATTTTGATTTTTGGATGTTACAAGATGTCATGTGTATATGCTAGTGCGTGTTTGTTTTCATTTTGGATTAACCGTTTTCCCTGAAAAAAACTGAAGTATTTAAAAATACACTTTTTTTTTCTTAACTAATTTTCTGAAATGCAAAGCAAATGCACTTTCATAAAATAGAGAACTACAACGAGTGAATTTTGTAAAAAATCCCTTAATTATCCCTTATCACTTTAAGTCCTTTCTAAGCAAGGTGATTTATTGCTGCGGAAGTCATTCAACCTTAAATTCAAAAGAGCTTATTGAAAAATGTTGAAAATATTTCCACATCAAAGTACCTTAAATCTGGCTACTTGAAATTTAATCCAATTTATTGATGACTTTATTTCGTTCAAAAAAAATTAACATGCAAATTAGGGCGGAAAATATTTAATTGCTTATTTAATCTATGAATGATGTTGTAGTCACAAATGTGTAGTTATATATTTATATACAAATATAGTTTCATCCAAAAATATTTTAGGGGTTTGAGGTTGTCATGCAAAACGTATATGAATACACCACTGGTGGTACTATTTAAAATAAAAAAGGCATTAATTATTTTGCAGTCAGGTTTTTTTAACATGAATACAAACTAAACAGAGGGATGCAAATTTTGAAAAGCTAATATAAGTCAAAGTTTATCAATGAAATTCAAGCAGAAAGTGTCAATGATTGAATTTATGCATGGTTGCAATAGCCTAACGTATTGCACACTAAGTAAAATAAGAAATACCAATGTCAAATAGCACAAATTGTAGATAACTGCAGAAACATGTTTTAGCGTTACAAATAACGTCCTTTTCAATGCAAAAGAAATGAGTGTATGGATGAAGCTCATCTCTTTTGCATTAAAAAAACTTTTTTTTTTTGTAACTTCAATGTGCTTTCTCCAGCAATGTGCAATTTGCTATTCGACGTTGTTGTTTCTTATTTTACTTTTTATGCACAAAGTTATTTATTCAACTTATATTGCAAAGTTCTTGTCAATGCTTTAAAAAAATCAACTTAAATGTTTTCACTTCAATCACTTCATGAGTCATTTACTGCAGACTCTCTCAAACCATGGAAATAGTTCTACAAACAAATAGAAACCAAGTAATCTACTGGATACTGAAAGGACCTTAACTGATCGCAATTTTTCTGCGACAAAAAAAAATCAACGCCTCAATTGAAGACGGGAAGTATCGTGGGTCACGACACTTTTCCTATGAGAAAGAAGAAATTAAACCATCTCCTGAAGATTGGAGAAACCAAGAGTAACGTATTTTTTCTGAAAACAAGAAAACAAGCCTTCAAGTGAAGAAGGGAAGCAACATGGGTCACGACACGTTTTCTATTTATAATAAGAAACCAATGCATCTACTGAAGATGAGAAGTACCTAAAATCACTTAATGTTTCATAAAACGAGAAAACAATACTTCAACTAATGATGGAAAGCACCATGATTCACGGTAATATTTCTGAAAATAAGAAACCAAGGTGTTAATTGAAGATGGGATGCAGCTACATTTATGTTAATATTTCTGCAAACATGAAAAACCCAATCCATCGTGCACAATCCATTTGCACAGATGTGACATTTGTATTCATATATAAGGTTCATTCAAACGAAACTCGGTCAAACTTCACATTAGACGTTAGAGGGTGTCACGTAACTGCATCTACGGAGGCACCATCTATTGGTAGAGGGACTGACGCAAGCGCAACTTTTGATATTGCATAAGGACGGTATGGTTTCGAATCGAAGTGAAGGTAGTCACACAAGTTAAAGTCCGCTACGGAACATGTGCTTGTTTTTGACTACAAAGACCCACTGCTTGTTTGGTTTCTCGAACGGGGAATCACCATCAATGCCCAGTGTTATCAAGCCACTTAACAGAACCTTAGACGGATCATTAAGTCAAAACGGCCGGGCATGTTCTCCAAAGATGCCCACACACGGCCCATACGGTGAAGACTTGTAGCAGTTTCGGTGGAAAACGCTGGAACATCCATAGTACAGTCCAGACTTTTCACAGTATGACTTTCATGAGTCAGATGTTTCAGAGGACAGATGTTTTTGGACCTCTGAAACAAGCTTTTCCAGGAAATCGATTCGCAACGGACGACGAAGTGTGTGACAGGGTCCAGGCCTGGATCCAATAGCAGCGTACTAGCTTCTTCAAAGATGGAGTCGACCAACTAGTGTCAAAGAGGAATAAATGTGCCAACCGTTTTAGCAACTATTTTTGCGTTAATAAAATCGTTACCGTTATTTTATTCAAGTGACCTGGTTTCATTTGACGCCCCTTATATTTGGAACTTATTCCTGGCTTTTAGTTGTGATACATTCGATTATCAGAAACCATAATGAAACCTAAAGTGAAATATTAACATTCAAAAAAACAAACTCCGTATTTGGAAAGTAATGTTTGCGAGTACGTATTTATTGCGAGTATGATCGTACTGTCATGCCCGCAACGGGCAAAAAATTGTTCAGAACATTGTTACTTCAAATTACGATGTTTACTTATATTCGAATATATAAAAAATAAAAGACTGTGTTTAAGGTTTCCGACTACGTTCGTAATACTTTATTAGAAAAACAAAATTTAGAAAGACAGAAATTACGTTTTTTTATGTAGCTTTAGTCAAAATTAGTAATGAACTAGTATTTGCTAAATATTTGCGTACAATTTTATAAAAATATGTGATTGTTTGTCAAATTTGTAAAAAAAACAAATTCAAAATTTTCAAAAAAGCGATTAAAAAATTTTTCACGTTTTAAAATAAAAGTGTCCCCAAAAAAAATTACTTAGTCTCGGTTGGACAGATACCAATAATTTTGAGGATATGTTAAAAATAAAAATACTTAGAGTTCGTCGAAGCATTTTTTGTAAGATTTTGAGTAAATTTACTACACTAATAGTTTAGGAAAAACCCTAACTGATAAATAGTTTTGTTATGATTAACATTTTGTCTAATCCCAAGACAGAAGTATAAAGACAAAGTCTGTAAAGTTTCATCAAAATGGGATGATAGTAGGGTAACACCCTCAGTAAAAGCCAGGTGACCAGTGATTGGCACTTCAACAAAAATGTCCTAAATTAAGATTCGTATCCAAGCTTTCAAAAGTAGAAGGCTAAAATCAACTGAATGTAGGGGAGACCGGGGCAAGATGACTATGCTAACAATGTTCGTGGTTTATTAATTTATTTTTAAGGATAGTAAAATTAATTTTACATGAGCTGTTAGAGTAGTCCTTTGTAGTATTAAATATATTGCCATTCATTTTTTCAAGTAAAAATAACGAAGGATATTTTTATTCTTTCATAACCTTAACAAATCGTCATCTTGCCCCAGTACTGGGGCAAGATGACTTTGACCTAGGGGCAATATGACAACGTTGAAAAGGTTGAACATATTTTATGTTTTAAATATTTTACCTAGTTTTACAAATGATAACTGTGTTTTTACATCTTACTAAGTATCAAATTAAGCGTAACGCGTTGTAGCGTAGTGTTGAAGTGTTAAGTTGTGCAGCTAACAATAGACACAAATAAAAATACCATTTTCATGATTAGAACATTCCTCATGCCACCACTCTTGGCTTTTACAGCTCTGGATCCATTCTTCTGTTGGAGGGTCTCAAAATTCCACTTTCCAAGCAAGGCATCTTAGAACACTATTCTTTGAATTGGATGCAACTGCATTTTTTGGCATGAATACGGGCCCACAGTAATAGACTTGGGCCTACCGGAACTTGGTCTGAGTTTTTTTTTTTACACCCTTTTTTGCTTCACGAGCTTATTTTTCTGTTTTTTTTAATAAATAATTCTTCTTTTTTTTCTTCCGCTTTGCTCCTTGTTCTGACATTTCTTTGATGGGTGTGCTTGTAAGAATGTTTGAGCTTCAGTTTTTGTTTTCTCGCATTGTGTTGCTTCAGGCAATGCATTGAAATCAAAAACACTAACATGCTTCTTTGGTGTATCGGAATCAGCATTTGCCATAACTTCCGCTTCGTCTGGAGGGTTTATATGTTGGTTTTCTACTCCCAAGGTATGAGGATTAGCACTATTATTGTCAGTTTCAGAGCCAACAACGTCATAGTCCGCTGAAAACAAGAAAATTATGAGGCTCGATACCTCATTCTTTAAACCCTTTATCGGCATTTCCAACTGTAGCTGCTTTGAAGTAAGCGGTGCTCAAAAGCTCAACAATATTTTTTTTCTGTGATAGTTTGTTCTTGATGAATGACCATAAAGTTGTCACATGCTTGGCTATAGTAGGTTTCGAACGATACCTACCTTGATTCAATGCGTCCTTTAGCCCCAGAGGAGAATCGCAAGGTCGCGTGGACAAACAGACAGCGTTTACAGGGATTTAATAAAGTGGCCAACATAGTTAGTTTAATAAATTCCGAAACACGGGTAATCGGCAAGCTCGTCATCTTGCCCCGCGTTGCTGCCCGTCATCTTGCCCCAGACTGCCTGTTTGAACGGATTCTTCTCCATTGTCATATCAAAAGGCGATTAATTGACATTTGTTCATGGTAATAGGTAGTATTTAAACTAAGTTTCTCATAAATACTCAAGAGACACGATATACCCTATATGTATATGCAGCAGAGCTTATTTACACATACATAAAACTTATATCGTTGCAACAGTAAACAATTAGAGCTTCAGAACTAACACAAATATGGCGATTTCAGCGTCTCTATACTATTGCTGAGCGAACAGCGGATATGAGAGCCAGTAGCATGCAGTTGATGCAGTTACCTAGTTTAAAACGGAAAAAATAAGGCATTCGTCATCTTGCCCGGCTCGTCATCTTGCCCCGGTCTCCCCTACATGTACTGTAAAGATTATAGCTTCAATTCATGTTACTAAATGGTAGCAGTGCATAGGAAAGAGAAACAATTGTCGCTTGTGTCAAATTAGGCATTTTTGTTGTAAAAACTCCTTTTGTGACTTAAGGGAAGCATACGCATCAATCTATTAAAACCTGACTTAAAATATATTTTAAATTTTCGTTGTCAAAAGTTTTTAGTTGAAAGGTGTTACTTTGAGTGGGTAGAAATATATTTTTGTCCTTTTGCGATTTTTGAAATAACGATGGATGCCATTTAGTGGTGATTCAGTTTTACTAGTTTCCAGTAATTGACTCATGTGCCTATAAACACTAATGTGCTGTGCAATATGTCAATAGTTTGATTTCTGATACTTTTGCAACAACTATATTACATGGGTTCTACTATTGATTACAATCCTACAGAATATATAGTTAAATTTTTAAATGAAACAATAAATATATATATACACACACACATATATATATATATATATATATATATATATATATATATATATATATATATATATATATATATATATATATATAAAAATCTCGTGTCACGATGTTTGTTCGGGGTAAACTCCGAAACTACTCAACCGATTTTTCTCAAATTTCATATCAATGTGTCATTTGGTCCAACTTAAAAGATAGGATAGTTTTTATAATTTTTTACTGCAAATTTCATATTAATTATGCAATAATAGTGTGAATTAATTGTTTAGTTCTAAAAATTCTTAATAGATGGCGGTGTAAGTTAATTAATCGATATAACTCTAACATCGTATGACTTACTGCTAAAAACACCATGATAAAAAAAGCTGTTGCTTAGAATTTCCATATAACGTTTCGGGATATTACAGGTTATTATTTACTTCCTGAGAAAATCAACTATATTTTTCAAAACGTTTCCTTGAATTGCTACAAATTGCAGATTTCACACCGTTGTGAAAAGTATTTTTCTCCACCAGTATCAAGATTAACTAAACGTATTTAATAGGTGTATCGGTTTCGGAGTGATTGCGGTTTGTCCAGATTGACTCAACACCCAATGAGTGCGAAAAGTTATCTGGATCACGAAGCTTTGCAAGAGTAGCAGAGGAGCTACATTCGAGCTACTTGCTTGAGAGTCTGTCTTCGCGTTGGCAATGCGTGTATTAATGCTTTGAGAGCTTTCTTAGAAAAGCAGGAAGGTTCCAGGCTATTATATTAATCCTGCGTAGGCTTCTCTGCAGGTGCCAGAATCATAACTGCCTTTTTAATCAAGAAGACTACTGAATTCTTCAAAAATATTCCAGGTTTATTTCAGGAAAGTTAATGAATTTAAGCGGAAAACAATTATTTTCTTTATTTTGTTCCCCAGGAAATTTTTAATATCATTAATTCTTGCAAAGATACATTCGCAACAGAAAATTGCAGTGACAATTGCATCGTCAGGCATTGCTGCTACTTTTTTTAGATGGTACACGAACAGCACATTCAGCTTTAAAGTTGCCTATTAGATATTCATAACAAACAAAACACAATGTGTACAATAAAGAAAAAAAAGAAGTGGTATGTCTGTAGTGTTGCAAGAGAGTGAAATTATAATTTGGGATGAGTGTACTATGTCTCATGAGTAAAAGCATTCATTCGAAGCACATCATAGGATTATGCAAGATTTGAATGGCAACGATAAACTTTTAGGCGAAATTGTCTGAATACTGTCTGGGGACTTCCGGCAGACATTACCAGTTATTCCGATGAAATCAACGCATGTTTAAAAAAACGTTTTTTATAGCGTAATGACGAGATAATGCGATTGGCCATGAACATGCGAGTATAAACGCAAAATAATCTAATCGCACAAGTATTTTCTAAGCAATTGCTGAGTATTGGAAACGGTGAAATTGAACTGTATCAAAATATACAGTACAACAAATAGCCAGACAATTTCTGCACTGCCGTTGAGACGAAAAGTGATCTAATTGAGAGTCTATTTCCAGATAAATTTAATTTTTTAAAAATCATAATTTCCTCTGTAATCGCGCTGGTTTTGTAGCAGTTTTGTTTTCGGTAAACATTCCCGAACAGACAGGAATATTTGTGGATCGTCAATTGTCGACTGTCAAATACATATCCTGCTGCATGTCGCAAGTTGTATTTATTGGTAGCACAAAGTCATTGGGAGTTGACACTTTCTAATGCAGGTTTGACATAAGGAGAAACAGTATTCGTCAACTGTTTAAAACAATTTTGACGACATACTATCCAACACAATCATTATTTTTTAAGGAGAAACTATATTACTTTCACGTTTGAAGACGTACTTCATAAAGTTTAACAAACACACAAATGTCCAAATCCAGATTTTACACCAGAGATGAATATGAAGCTTTAGTTTTAACTGAAGGTTTTTGCGTTTCAATTTCAAATTTGCCACTTAGTTATTATGATATGCCGTCACTTGATAGTTGGGCCACCAACTTAGTTAACACTGATTTGCAACGTATAACAACAGAGCAATGACTCTGTCTTAGCTACAATTATTGCGAATAATGAGCCATTACTGACGGCTTTAAAAAAAGCTCTCCATTGATGCTGAACAAGTTGTCGATGAAAACAAAGCAGTAAACACTCCAAATGAATTTTTAAATTCCCTGGATACACCAGGAATGCGTCTACACGATTTCCGGTTGAAAATTGGCTCAACAATTGATTCTTTTTCGCGATTTAAACCCACCTAAATTACGCAACGGTACACGTTTCTACATAAAGTCAACAATATTTGTCGGAAAAGTTTAAAGGAGAAATATTTGTGTTGCCACGTAATCCATTATTAGCGTCATAATTTTCAAACACATTTGAAAGGCTTCAATTTTTGATTCGTTTAGCTTTTGCAAAGACCATAAATAGATTTAAAGAACAAAAAATGTCTTCTTTCGGTTTGTTCTTGAAACATAAATATTTCTCTTATGTTCAACGAAATATTGCCTACTCACACGTGGAAAGTTATCATACTTTTCGTATTAGCAAAAGACTGGTTGATCAAGAACATTGTGCACAACTTAGTGCTTAGACAGTTTTCAGTTTTCAAATAATAGAAACAATAGTTCGAAGTCAATGTTATCTACTTCATTGAAAAAATTTAATTTTTATACGTTTTTAATTTAGTTAGTGTATTTTGTAAAGAAGTTATTGATTACAAACTATAGAGAAAGCTAATGTGAGTTAAAATCAAAAGAGTGATTCGAATCCCAACAGTGTTGAGCAATACTAGAATCTTAATTATCTTAAAGCTGTGGCAATTGATTGAGACTATCCGCCAACTTTGATTGATTCCATTTATAAAAAACTTTCAAATAAATCCCAAACTAATGTTCTTAACCGAACCTTCATCAGAAAGAATTTGGTTGTTTTGCCATTCTTTCCATCTGTAAGCTATCAGGTTGCTAAGATTCTAAAACGTTTCCAATTCCAGGTGGTGTTCTCTCCTATTAATAAACTTTCATTCTCTTCTCTTAAAGATCTTATTCACCCTCTTAATGGTTGTGGAATTTATAGAATTAATTGTAGTTGTAAACTTGCCTATATTGGACAGACTCGGCGTGCTTTAAAAATTCGCTTGAAAGAGCATCAAAATTATGTGAAAAAACAACAATTAAATAAGTCTAGTATTGCTCAACACTGTTGGGATTCGAATCACTCTTTTGATTTTAACTCTTATCAGATTATCCAAAAATGCCCCAATTCATCAGATCTTGACTTTTGGGAATCCTTTCATATTTTGAGGAACAGTTCTAACTTAGTTAACCATCTTAGTGCAGTTCCACATTTTTCTAACATTTGGCTCCCATATCTTTAATACTGTCCTTTCCCCATTCCCCCCCCCCCCCCCCTTTTTCCCCCCATTCATTTTTATCGATCTTCCTTTGTTTATTTTTACCTTTTTGTCTTGATTGACACCCCTCCCCCCAATTTTCTTCTATTTATCTTTATTTTTCCTTTTTTTCGAATATATTTTGTTTCTGTTTATTTTATTTCATGGTTTTCCATTCAGCTTTTCCTTTCTTGCGGTTCACGGTTACTGACAATTTCTTTTCTTTTTGTTTAAGCTTCGGCTTAATCTTTGTCCAATTGAAATCTTTCTTTCTGGGTTCGCACCTAAGAGAATGCTCTTAGCCTTTGCTTGCATTCCTATTGGTTCCTGATCGGTTTATAACTTTGTCATTGGTGTTTGGCTAATCCGCTGTTTTTATCTTTTAAGCTGCATGCTTATCTGCTCTTGGCTTTTGTCGGATGTCTTTTCATCCATAAGCTCATTATTTTTTGCATTGAAAAATGCGTTCCCTGTAACGCCGAAACACGTGTCTGCTGTAATTTACAAATTCGTGCTTCTTCTAACGTTGTTTTGTCTTACTTTACAAACACATATGCCTACACACATACAGATACTTCCCCCCCCCCCACACACATTCATTCACACAACTACCCGCACACTTATGCCAGCACACAGACACAAACACACATGCCTACATACACGTACCCCCTACACACAAACACACATACCCCCACACACAAACACACACGCCTACATACATACACTCGTGATTGCGAAAAACATAATTTGAATTCAAGATGTCAAAATTCAAATTAATTTTTTTTAATTTTTTTTCCCGTTATTAGGATGCTAATGCGCAAGTTTTCCGCGCTTTTAGAAATTTATTAGAAAAAAAATGTTTTTCGACCCACCCTATGCATAACTTACAAATAAAGTAGAAATTTCATCTTAAAGTGTATTTTTCTCGAAAAACGTTTTTGCGAGACATTAAATCACTGTAAAAATGATCACTGTAAAAACTCAAAGTAGGGTAACAACCCCAGTAATTCACACTTTAAGAGTTTGTCCTTAAACTTACCTCTGTTTTCATTACTTAGAAAAAAATATTCACTTGGAAATATTTTTGTATTAACGAATGCGCATCTGTGCATCTATTATCTCACAAAAATCAAAAACATTGGAATTAATATTTTTATAAAAATATATTCATAAACATTTACCAAATCACCTGTAATTGGGATCTGATAACCCAGTGTATGACACCTTGTGATTCAGTAATTGGCACACGGAAAATTCACTTTATTTTCCACTTTTAGATTACATACCAATTTCATCATCATTAGAAACATAATTAATGTTAATTTAAAGTAGGTAATTTTACATAAATTAATATTAAATCGCACATCTTGACGTTGAAAAAGTATTTCAGAGAGCTAAAAATAAATGTGGACTGTTTCATAGAAAACAATATAAGGGACCATAAAAAATGAACCGATTCTCTACATTCGCAATATCTGACTGATGGCTAAACATATATATATATATATATATATATATATATATATATATATATATTATATATATATATATATATATATATATATATATATATATATATATATATATATATATATATATATATACTAGCTGACCCAGCCACGCGTTGCTGTGGCAAAGAAGTTGGATTAAAATAAACTTGAACTCATTATTTTGATAGAATCAAATAAATATTTTTAATAGAGCTTAAAATAGTATAGCCGATTTTATAACATATGAGATTGATAATGGGCGTTATTCAATTTAAAAACGATTCCTAAATGTTCCTGGAAAATTATGGGCAGCTGATGTGGCCAATTTCTGCCAGTATCATGTCAAGCCAAAACCCGGAAAGTTTTCCGATAAAAGTTAATAACCTTCCTGAAATCATCTCGGAAGCCTCTTGAAAAATTCGAAGATCTTCCCGTTTGAAGTTAGAAATTAGCTATTAGAAATTGTTTAGAACAAAAAAGTGTTTTTCGACCTTCCCTATTCTGCATATTCAAAGACCAATAACGCTGCTTCCAATGAACGTTGGGACGAAAGTTGAATTGAATAAAAGTATATATTAAATGTGTGCAAAATAGCTGTTTGAACGCTTTCGGATACCTTAATATTAATGACATTAAGTGAAAGTATATGCGTTAAAGTATTTCATTTGTAAATGGATTGATCATTCTTTAAAAGATTGGAAAATAATCTTGATACACTACAATATCTCTCAGAACAAGAACACCAAGTCATTCGCTAAAGATGAGTAGCAACTATAGTCATGGAAGTATTTCTTCAAATAAGAAGAGATCAAAACCTCTACTGAGTATGTGAAACACCTTGAGTAACGACAATATTTTTTATTTCTTAGAACAAAAACACCAAGGCATTAGTGATGGGCATAATCGAGTTCTCATAATCGAATCACTCGATTATTCAAGATCATTCGAGAGCTCGATTATCACTTCTCGAGTTCTCGAGCGATGAACTTCTCGAGTACTCGATTATCACTTTTCGAGTTCTCGAGCGATGAACTTCTCGAGTTCTCGATTATCACTTTTCGAGTTCTCGAGCGATGAACTTCTCGAGTTCTCGATTATCATTTTCCGAGAACTCGAGCGATCAACTGCTCGAGTTCTCGATTGTCACTTTCCGAGTGCTCGAGCGATCAACTGCTCGAGTTCTCGCTTTGAACTTCTCGAGATGTTGAGTTCTCGAGATGTTGAGTTCTCGAGATGTTGAGTTCTCGAGATGTTGAGTTCTCGAGATATTGAGTTCTCGAGATGTCAATCACTCGAGCAGTGTATTCTTCGATCGATTTGATAATCGAATGAACCTCTCAATATAGTTGACTTCTGACAAGGGTGCCCACCTATGGAGGGGGTGGGTCATGGCGCAGACTGTGCTATTAACATTTTTAGGGGGGGGGTGTTTTAAGGGGTATTTTTCTCATTTTTTGGGGATAGGTCTCTGCGATATTGAGGGTGGGGGGGGGCTTGACCTCAGGGCGGGTGGGCACCCCTGCTTCTGAAGTGTTTTAGTTGCAGGGGCGGATCCGCCATTTAGGGGGTCAAAGGGCTGGCTTTGAAAAGTTAATGATTTTACTTATGAAGAATGAGCATGGTTTTTTTTCTGTCTTCCGAAAAAATTGCATTGAAACCTTTTAACCCTTCCCCCAGAAAGACGGGCAGCGCTGAGGAGCCCACAGGGGGGGGGGGGGTCATTGCGCAAACTGCGCCATTGAAATTCCTAATGGACGTTAGTCTTTTTTATTGAGTGTCCTTCTTGAGGGGGAGAGAGGATCCCCTAATTTTAAAAAGTGTGCCAGCACACTTGAGAAATAGATACCCTTGCGATCTAAATGGTATTACAATCAAATAATTGCCTTTCGAATGTTTCATTCGAACAGTGTTATAATTGAATGTATACTGTTGAATGCTTGATTATCAAATGATTCTTTGGGATGCCTTGGTAGTCTAATGATATGTTTTGAGCGAAAGGTGTTAATGAATGAACACATGGACGGGTCTGCGGGAGACATGTGTTGTGTGTCCCGGTGGTGGAAGTAAAGGTTGGAGGCGCTAATAAGGTTCTAACTTGAGAGGCATTAAATTATAGGTCAGGTAAAAAGGGGGAATACTTAAGTTGAAAACCTGAGGGGACGTCTTCCCCCTTACGTTCACCTTCGACTATACTATTGGGAAGTGATACAAGTATAATAGGCAATAACAAACGTTTTAGAGCCCAAATATACAGATCACTGCAGACACGTGTTTCGGGGTTTCAAGGAACCCTTTTTTCAACGCAAAATAGTGAGATTGTAGATGTAAGGATATTACAGGATGTCTTTACGGACCATTCATCAATTATGTAAGGGTACCGAAGGGGTGGGGTTGGAAAAATGTCTACATACTTTGGGGGGAAGGGGAGGGGTTCAAACGCATTCTTACGCAGTATTTTCCAAGCCGATGTTTCATTTGCGTCTGGAAAATAAAAACGTATTTGGATGACTGTTTTTTATTTGTTTTACGAAGAATTAATAATGTAAAACATAATAAAAGAATTGCGCTATGTATAGCATGTTTTATTTTTAACTACTATCGCATCATATACAAAAAAATGTCGAAAACACATTCAGTCTAGATTCCAACTTTTTAGTGAATATTTCATCACACAAAAAGGTTTAATTTAATAATAGTGAATTAAATTTCGATTCTAGTGATATTAGATTAGTTATTTCATTATTTCGAAAAACGAAATGGAATCTTACGTAAGAATAGAGGGAGGGATTTGAAAAACCTTACGTACCCTTACATGGGGAAAGGGGGTCAAAAATGGCCAAACTCATCCATACGTAACTAAGGAATGGCCCCTTATATGTAAAAAGTTTACTATTTTGTTGAAAAAAGTGTACCTTAAAACTCCAAACACGTTTCTGCAGTACACTCTGTATATTTAGGATACAAAACGTTTGTTATTTCATGTTACTTCTCGGCACAAAGGTACTTAGTTATTTCTTAATGAAACAAGTGGTTAACTTCTCGTGTAATTCATTCCTATGGGTGCAAAAAAGAGGGGGGGGGGGAGTTTTGACGTTAACTGCGGGATTGTAATTTTTAGGGGATTTTGTCTCTTTTGGGGGTATTGCTCTTGGGGGAAGAGCTTCATAGGTGATGCCCTGTGCTCTTGGAATGGATAGATTTGGAATGATTTTTTAAATCGAATGATTGCTTTTCTCTTGCTTTATTCGAATGGGGTAATAGTTGAATGTTTGGCTTCGAATTTTCGATAATTGAGAGATTCCTTAATAATCGAACGATATTTTTAGAACAAAAATTTTTAATTATCATATGAGCGGATATATGGAGGGGCATGTGTTGTGTGAGTGGCGGATACAATGGACGGTCGTGGGGGTCAGGACCCCCCCCCCCCTAAACTCTCGACAATAGTGTCCGTGCACATTGTGTTCAAACAATTTATGCATAAAATGTAAACGATGACAGTATCTTATCTTTTCAATGCATCAATTATTTTTCAAAGAAAATATTTGAACTACTACTTTGTTTTATTGTGTATGATATTAATTTGCAACGTTTATCCCCAATTATGTGCCTTATTCCTGGCCGATTTGGGGCTTTTTATTGACCCCCAAAAAAGTTTCAGAATTTTTTCGTACCTAAAACGGGAATTTCGTTCATGGGGGAGGGCTTTCTTCAGCATGACCCCACTCCCCTTCAAATGGTTTTCTGTTTCCGCCCCTGGTGTGATCCGGTGGTGAAATCTTGAAACAAAGGATAGAGAAACGCTTTCCATACTGTTTTGAACTTGACTAAGATGAAATACGTACGTATGTACAGTTTTTATTAAAAAGTGAGGGATAATGATAATATGGGCAGGTCGTTGGGCGACACTAGCAGGTTTAAACTTGAGAGTTGTTAAACTTAAAAATATATTAAACCGGTATCAAGGGCTTCCATATAGGGGCGGGGGCAAGTGGGGGATCAAGCCCCCTCTCCCTTTGAAATTAGTACATCCTTGCTTTTAGTACTTTTTTTTTTCTTTGCAAAAATGTAAAATCATTTCTTCTCCAGCAATTAATCAATAAGTTATTAAAAATGTCGAACTTTAATAACTCTAATCTGTACTGAAATCGGTTTCTATGGGGAAAATATCCTATTAAACCATGGGGAAAATATCTGAGCCCCCCCCCCCTTAAAATTTTGCATATGGGCGCCCTTGAGTATGGTACAAAACGTGTAATTGAAAATTTAAGGTAGTCTTAGCCCTTTTTCGGATTATCGTTTCTTGGGGCAGGGGGATTGTCATAAGAAGCGCGCCATTGCTCACAGGGACGGACGGACACCCATGTCATTCTATAAGGTTCTGGAATCAAATAATTGCCTCTCGAGTGCTTTTTCTCGAATGGGGTTACCCAGAGAGCACACTTCGTTGAGTAAACGTTTTAAAGCGATTGTTAACGCTGTGGCAGCCATGTTAAAACGTTTATGAAAGTTTTAAACGCAAGGTGTTTATAATGCAGTGGTGTCGCCCCCCCCCCCCCCCCATTTCAATGACACTCATCCCTCAAATGCGACGTTGAACACCCTAAAATAAATTAAAGCCCGCTTAAGTTACCCTCTCCTCTTCAAAACTTCAATGGCGCGGTCTGCGCCATTTACCCCTCTCCCCCGCGCTCTCTCTTGTATAATATATTGTTTGTTGTGGAATGCTCGGTTATCGAGCATCTCGGATGATTTGAAAACCGAATACGTAATCTGCTTTTCAGAGAAACTTGATAATCAAGTTTAACCTTTTTGAGGACCAACGCATGGAAAATGAAACGTAGCTAAGGAATCTTAAGTTCCGAAATGGACCGTTGCGAGCCTAAGCATTTTCAGCAGTTTTGCCTCAACTTTACAAAAAAAAAAAAAAAAAAAACATAAAATCAGCACATTAATTGACTGAAATTTTTTAAGTTGAGTAAATTATATACTAATCAACATTTACGAAACTATAAGGAATATGACATAAACAGAAGCGAGTAAAACAAGCAAAATACTTAAATTTAACTACCCGCGCGAAAATAAATGCTACGCACACAAGAAGTCACAAATATCTTGCTTATGGAATTTGAAAAAAAAAAAAAAAAAACAATCTGTATAAAATGTAATTTTTATTTAAAAATTGGGCCGAAGAGTAGAAGCTAAAATTAATCCCACACGACAAACTTCAATATTTCTTTTTAATGCACTCGGAAGCATTTCAACTTCAATCCCTACACTTTTACTGTTATTGCATATTCCTAAAGTCGACGAATGAAAAATAAAAATAAAAAAGAGCGGATCAAGAAAGAAAAAAAATAATCATGAACTTCAATGCACTTCAAGCCACACTTGTATAATTTTCAATGCGCCGGTAATCCCAATCCTCTGGAAAACGCAATCAGAAATATTTTACCCTCCCTCCTCATGTATTAGTCAGATAAATATACTTAACTACTCTTAACAAGAGCATCAAAAAAAAAAAAAAAAAGCAAAGCTATAAACTAGGAAAGAACGATGAGTACTTTCGCGCAGAGCAACTATTCCCCTACTTGTTTACATTATTAACTTCGTGTTTGAGAGCCCGAAACCATTCGAAATAATCACGTGATAACTAAAAATCATTAGTTTAAATGCATAACCGTTCGAATAAATCACTCAGTCGCCCAAATGCCGAGCTCCTAGTTTCTGACAAGCTAACAGGGAATCTATTCGAACCTGCATCCTCCAAGGATTGCGACCCCAAAATGAAGACTAAAATCTATCGAATCGACCCCCTAAAACAAGCTTGCATTTCGAACTTTACCGTAAGGGTAAGGGGACAAAAGGTGTATCTGCTCAGTTTATCGGAAAACAACAAAAAACTAGAACCACTTAAATGTAAAAACTAGAATTTTTCATGGAATTTGGGGGGAGTGGTATTGATTCCCCTTCTAAAAGGGGGGTGTCAATACCCGCCCCCCAACTTAACCAAAAACTTCTTTAAGCCAGGAGGGTTCGCCCCTTATTATACCCCTAAATTGTAGGCTAAATGTCACATTCCTATCTTGAGCGCACCCCTGCCAAAACAACTCGGGAATTCAACTGAAGTCAAGGGAATCCACCTCCCCCCTTTCGCAGGGCGATGATGCACCCTCTCAAATATTACGGAGCATCCGTCTAGAAAGAGCCCTCCCCCCCCCCTTCCCGAAATGAGATTTAAAAACAAAAAAAAAAATCTCAAAAAAAAAACGCTTCTAAAAATTTCGGTTTCGCAGGCTGCGCCATGGACCCCCTCCCGCCTTCCGAAAATGAGATTAAAAAAACCCTCTCAAAAAACCTGCTCTAAAAATTTTAGTTGCACAGGCTGCGCCATGCCCCACCCCCTTTTAGTGGGCACCCCCATAGCAGTCAACTCAATTTTGGAAAAGCGCAGAAAATGAACTACTTGAGTACTCGATTCAAACGTATCGAGATCTCAATTTGAAACATCTCGAGATCTCGATTCAAAAGATCTCGAGAAGTCAATCGCTCGAGTACTCGATTCAAAAGATCTCGAGAAGTCAATCGCTCGAGTACTCGATTCAAAAGATCTCGAGAAGTCAATCGCTCGAGTACTCGATTCAAAAGATCTCGAGAAGTCAATCGCTCGAGTACTCGATTCAAAAGATCTCGAGAAGTCAATCGCTCGAGTACTCGATTCAAAAGATCTCGAGAAGTCAATCGCTCGAGTACTCGATTCGGAAGATCTCGAGAAGTCAATCGCTCGAGTACTCGATTCGGAAGATCTCGAGAAGTCAATCGCTCGAGTTCTCGATTTCAAAAGATCTCGGTTATCAATCACTCGAGTGATCGACTTAAAAAGATCTCGATTATCAATCACTCGATTATCAGAAGTACTCGATTCCCGAGATCTCGATTATCAAAAGATCTCGATTATGCCCATCACTACAAGGCATTGCTGAAGATGAGAAGCAGCTCAAGTCATAGAAGTATTTCATCAAACGAGAAGAAACCAATTCCTCTACTGAGGATGTGAAGCAACTAGAGTCGCAGCAATGTTTCTGCAAACAACAGCACCAAGGCATTTTCGGAAAATGGCTGGAATCTTGAGTCACGGTAATATTTCTGCAAGTAAGATAAAAACAAGGTAAGATGGGAAGCACCCTTAGAGTAGGAACTAGTAGCTGGAGGGAGCAATCCCAATCATTGACTTAGGAAATGCTGAAACAAAGATCTCAAGTCACATGGTTCAACTTCGACGAATAAGAGACGTTTTCTGTAAAGCAAGTGAACGAAACCTGACGTCTTCCAATTCTTTACTTTCAAATATATCACTGAATTTGGGATCCTTCCTTCAAGAATTGAAGGCTTTACTCTTTTCGTATTTTATTCCTTCTCAATGAAAGCACTTAAAGTCACGACAACTTTTTAGCGAGCGAGAAGAAACCAGTATTTACCCAAACACAAAAAGGTAACTTTTTTTTTTCGGACCCTATGACAGCATTGCCGCCGTTATTGTGTTTACCCTGTTTTTAGCGGAGAAAAAATCACCTCATATTAGGTTTTAAAAATCACATATTAATAAAACATTAAGAATAAATCAGCGAAATGTACACACACAATCACAACGAACACACACTATCATATTCAGCAGCATCATATACATAAAACTACATAATTAATCGATCATGATATTATTAGCTACATTGTAGCATTATCAACTATGGTACAATCTTATATATCAAAGCTGCTTTACATACTTGAAGTATACTTAAAGCCCCAACGTCGTAAAATGTTAACGGGATAAAGATTTACGATTCTGTGAATTCAACAGCTCCGTGCGAGCAAGGCATTGCATACATTACAGTCGAATACAATGCTTGTTCGACATGAAATATTATCCTTTTTGGAGCTTTTAAATAATGACGCTGTTCGAAGTAGCGATAAGCTTTTATAAGCTACAGAATAATGACTTCCTCTCTTTATTGGAAGTCGAGAAAAGTGGAAGATTGTGTCAAAATTTACCAAGGAATGAAAATCAACGCTTCAATTTCTAAAAATCAAGTCTTTGTTCATAAATACACACCGGTCATTAACACTTTTATCTTGTATTGCTCTTTTATGTATTGGCATCGGAAAGTTATACTTTTTTACTGATTTATAACAAATTTGCATGGTATAATTATATGGTTTTATTTTCTTCGTTTAGGACGCTGAAATAAAAGCGATATAGTATCTACGAAAAGAAAACAAGCATCATATTACAGTCCTTTATGCAATTCTTTGAAAACATTCAAATTTAACATACACATTTCTGTGTACAACATGACGTACGTTCTATAACACTGACTACACGAAATGTCACGGGGTTAAAAGGGAAGTCACTGTGAGTAACAATAAAAACAGTCACAAAGGGACCGAGTGACGTTACACAGAGGTCATGCTGTGATGGATTTGTGACGCAATCTTCTTCAGTGTGAAGTTCTTGATTAGCGGTCGCCAGGCATCGACGGGAGAACATTTCCTTGAAAATAGCTATAAAGAAATAAGGTCGAGTCGCCAAAAGTGGCGAACATGAGTTTATTTGTTAACAATAGCTTGCTACGACAACACGTTTCTAATCCTATTGTTACTACTACCCGTTTCGTTGAGAGCATCAGTCAGCAAAACCTAGGGGTTTCACCATACAGATTTGACAGATGGCTTCGCTCGACCATTTTTAATTTTTTGAAACTCATATCTCAAAAAGTTTCACATACGAAAGATTTTTAAAACCACTTTTAATTTTAATCTAATCTGGACCTTTGGTTTCTTAGAGGTCATCAAAAGTCGTTTTTGCAGTCGAAAATGGGACTTTTAGACCTTTGCAATTTGACCAAAATCCATTTGAATTACATTAATGGCAGTTGATTTTACACTCTGCTGTAGAAGTGCATGAGATGATAGTCTTACATGCTGAGTTACGTCAAATTGGGATAACTCATTTTGTGGACGAAAACACGAAATGAAATATGACAAAAACTAATCACTGGAATTAGGCGAAAAAATAAATGTAACTGTTATTGTGTGTTTGTTTACCCTTTATAGATTACCGCTCCTCAAAAATTAGAAAAATGACAAAAATTACATTTTTAGACTTCACATTAAACATTTCAACATTAAAGTGTAAAATTGACTGCCATAAATGTAATTCAACTAGATTTCGGCCAAAATACAAAGGTCTAAAAGTCTCATTTTTGACTACGAAAAGGACTTTTGATGACCTCTGAAAAATCAAACGTCCAGTTTAGAGAAGAAATAAAAGTGGTTTTCTTTGTGGAGTGAAATAAAAGTGGTGGATCTTTCATATCCAACTTTTAGGGATATGAGTGTCAAAAAAATTAAAAATGGTCTAGCGCACACATCCATCGAATATGTATAGAATGGCCCCTAGGCAACGTAATTTGAACCCCTTGCAAAACAGCTAAAATTTAAAAACGGTTCCTTTTTACGAACGCTCTTTTTTAGCCTACTTTCCCAGTAAAAGTCAGAGAAAAAAAGCAAAAAAGAAGGCTTAATGCATCTTGGAAATATCGTAAAAAACAAAAAAAGGGCAAAAATAAAATAATAATAATAATAATTAAAATTAAGGACGAAAAATCAAAAATTGGAAAGTAGGATATTGAGATGGGGAAAAATGTATGTCAGTCAGTCGGTCCCCCCTAATAACTTAACCCCCCTAATAACCCCTTAACTTTTCGAACTTTTTTTTTTTTTTGTTCGAATGATCTCGGCGAGAAAACCTCGTTCCCATATTTAACTTTTGGATTTGAACTATTTTTTGTTCAATTTTGAACAGTTCAAAAAAACTTATCATTAGCGCCTACGGGGAAATTTCAAGAAAATTCCTAACTTAGAGGCGAATTTGCTTCGAGCAAACTTTGCAGAAAAAAGCTTTTGATGAAAAACACGTAAATAAAATATCTTTTTGATTTGAACAATTTTCCGTTCAATTTTGAACAGTTCAGTTCCTTTAACATTAACGACTATGGGGAAACTAAAAGTCAATGTAAATTCTGCACTTGACGGCTGATTTACTCCAAACAAAATTTGTTGGAAATAGCTCTTGACGATAAACTCCCGACACCGACAGTTTTGATACACCTGACTCCGACTCCTGTGCCAGACGATTAGTTGGAATCCGACTCCCCGACTTCGACTATGACTTCGTAGCTTTGGCAAAAGTTTACACACGGAGGAAATATGACTGACTCCGATTCTTGGATATTCGACTTCGACTCCTACTTATTTATCTTAAAATAAGTTCGACTCTGACTCCGCAAACATTCGCAGAGTTGCGACTCTAAGGAAAATGACCGATTCCAACTCCGAATCTTTAAATTAAATACCTACCGCTCCCGAACCTGACTTTTTTATCCCAAAATGAGATTGACTCCGACTCCGATTTCACAGCCATGGATTTAACTGTAAAATAATGATTGTTAATGTGACTTTTCGCGCTAAAGTTTTTATTTCTGTATTCAGTTTTCGGCGGATAAACTCGAAGTCCTTTCTAATTATACATAAAGATATGCGCAGACGAGTCTTTTTTTTCTGACAATGAAAATTATTTCTTTCGTTGACATTAAATTGTTTTTTTTTTTTTTTTTGAAGTGCATTAATCCTATAAAAAAATTTTTTTTTGGCAACAGGAGCAAAACAAACGATTTTTTTTTTGAGCAATCACGATTGCTTATTGTTTTCATTTGACTGTTTTGATGTCCTATGATTTTATTCCCCCCCTTTTAACGCCTCCCTTTGCAGCACCACCGTCGGCCGGCCTCACGATGCTGCTCTTCCAGCTAAAACCGTCTCGGGGTTACGTCAATATCCTACTCTTACACGCATACATACACGCACCCTACACACACACATATACATACATACACCTACACACACAAACACATACACACACATACATACACCTACACACATACACATACCTACACATGCAGACATACACACAACTACTCACACATGCCTGCACAGAGACACGAGCACATATGCCTACACACACATACACATCCCCCCCCACACACAAACACTCATACACACAACTACCCACATGCTCATACCTGCACTCTGACACAAACACACATGCCTACACACACATACACATACTCCCTACACACAAACACACATACCCCTACACACAAACACATACCCCCCCCCCGCACACACACAAACACGCACGCCTACATACACACACACTCATGATTGCGAAAAACATAATTTAAATTCAAGATGTCAAAATTCACTTTTTCTTTTTTTTTTTGATATGATTAGTGATTGCAATACCGGTGTACCGAATACCAGTATTTCGAGCAATTTTGTAATTTCATAATACTGGTATTTGCTGAGGTAAAAAAAAATCCCGGTATTTTCGGTATTAGACGAAAATAATAAATAGTTTCATTTAGAGAATTTTACATGTAACTTATTAAAGATCTACTTACATTTTAAATGTATATTTCTTTTAACATGATTTAGAACCTAAATCAATCTATTGATGTAAAAATTCGACTTCAAAAGCACGAAGTAATAGAATTTCATTAAAGAAAAGTAGCGGAAGAATTGCACAATGATATTTTCATAACTAGCTGGTGAGATAAATCGCATTTTTGCTCGCTTTCTTGCGCCATGGTTTTTTTTTTTTTTTTTTCTATTTCCCTGATCACTCCCTTTCCCTTTGGTGAAGTTTTATTTTGGATGTAATTTCGACTGTTTTTGTTCTATGAATAATTTATCTCAGCCATCAATTGTGTTAATATTTTATGATATTTTCTTTAAATATTTGTCTTGACTGTACTAAATTTTGACAAAATCCTTTATTATTAGCATAACAAATGGTAATTTGTTGTCACCAGTATTGTTTTTTTTTTTTTTTTTTTTTTTTTGTCATGTCTCGCTTTATGCTTGGCAGGATAATATTTAGAAATTATATAGTGCCTTGAAAATTTACATAGAGATTAAGCATAATCATTTGAAACACATCTTCCAATATTTAAATAATTACACTTGTAGAGAATTTTGAAAAGAACGCGAAAAGGTTTAAGAGACACTAACAAGATAAAATTTAGTAAGTTTATTGTAAATTTACAACGAAAGGGCTAATAATAAAAATCAATCACAAACGTCTTCTACTCAAGAGGAAAATGATGTTAATATTGGGAAAGTATCGTCTTTCGGAAAGAAATTACATCTAGCTATATAAATCTTTAAAAAAGTTATAATAATAATACACATAATAATAAAGAAACACACACACACAAAAGTATTTTCCAAAAATAACACGCAAGAGATCGAATTATTTGAAGATGAAGGACTTCTACACAATTCGAGGAAGCATATAGGGCATTGTCAACAATACCACCGACCTGAGTGAATTCAGAAAGAGTATTTTGAGCTGGTGGAAAGTTGAGCTCTAAATGAGTTCCAGGTTTAGAGACAACTACATAGATGCAATATGTTTTTCACTATTATGGAATTTTTATTATGACATTTGTTACTTCATTTAAATGTGTGTTTGAAACATGTTTTCATAAACAATAAAATTTTTGTACGAAGTTATGAAATGTGATGACGAAACAATATGTTTTCAAGCATTTTTTGAGAAATTTCAAATACCGGTATAATACCGGTATCCCGGGTATCACGCTTTAAAAATACCGAATACCGGTATTGAATTTTCGGTCCAGTGTTGCAATCTCTAGATATGATGTATTTGTTTTAATGAGTTTATTAATTTTATTTATTTATTTTTTTATTATTATTATTTTTTTTTTTTTTTTTGAATTCGGTTAAAGATTCTTTTTTTTTTCAAATGGAAAAAAGTGTATTAGCTGCTTTGTTTAATAGGTGCTGCTATTTTATTTGTTCGTTCATTTATTTTTTTATTTGTTACGCATCTAATTCTTTAGATGAGTGAGGTATATATTATTCCTAGAAATCAGCTTAAAATATTAAAAAATTATGTTTGAAACAATTTGTGATTTTACATATTTTTGAGAATATTGATCAGATACTAGAAAGTATATACGTATTGATGTACGGGAAAGTAGGCTTCTTTAGTTCTAGACAGAACTTCTTGGTTTTTTTTTTTATTTCTATTTCGTTATTGCGTTTACGACCTTTCGGTTCCTAATTAACTGAAAGACAAAAAACGTGTCTGGCAGCATGAATTTCTGACTAATAAATGAATCAAGATCTGTAAGAGTTCTCGTATTTACTTTCTCTCTCATTCAGCTATTATCAAATACATTTGTATTATATTTTAAGAATTTCTAAATTTTTTTTTTTTTTTTGTACTTCTATTTTTATATTAAAAGATATGTTTATTGAAATTTTGTTTGTTTCTGTACAATATCGTAATTCCTTAGTTTTTCTGAAAGCGAGTTTGTGATTTACTTTTTGCCCTGCTTTTATAAATTTTTAAAGTGGTTACCAAAAAAGAAAAAGTAGATACCATTTTTAGGGATAAATCGTAGTAGCGTTATCGCAGTGAAGTAAGGCTCCAGAACTCTCTCATTAATTTGGGTGCATCGACTTTTAAATAGCAATTGAATACTACGGTGCTATTTAAGAGACTGACCAATATCTTCTGTAAAATCTCATATGCGTTGCATAGTTAGTTCCGCTTCACTGCTGTTTAGCTGTTAAGGTTATTCGCGGCGGCCTGGAACTTATATCGATGAAATATACCATTATATGCTATTTTAACCAAGTATATCTCAAAAATGGGAAAATTAGAGCCCCACCATCGGATTCGGTGCCCTCAACATACATAAGAACCATGTTTCAAGTTTTTTTGTTTCTCTCTTTTTTTCTAGAAAAACAAGTCCCATTGAAAAAACTCGTAATAATACATTATCATATTATTTTACAAATTAGGAGGTTTATTAATAGAAACATTCTGAAGAGATGGTGTAAGAAGAAATTTCGACGAAATAAAAAATCACAGCTAACACGGCAACATTTGAATGTGTATAGAATTATCAGCAGTCTCCCCTCCCCCCAAATTCATTAAAAGAACATATTTCAGATTCAATAGTATTTTTCAGATAGAAGCGAATTTAGATGCAGAACTCATACAGTACACTACTTTATAAACTGAAACTATTTCCCTTTTCTGGTATTTACCACGAAGAACATGAGAACTCACATTAAATTCCAGGAAATAATCTAATGCTCTGATGACAAAAGAAAAAAAGCCAAATGGCGTCCAAATTGGCTTCATTAAGCGTGTGAATTTCGAGTTACAACCCAATAATCAAGAGCTTCTGACAGAATATGTTGACTTTCTTTTGGAATAACAACGAAGTTAGTGCGAGAAAATGGCGATCCGCTTCAATAAATAGACAGCAGTTTATGATAGATGATCAAAAAATATTACGCTCAATGTCGCCTGATGACTTGTAGAATTGCTCGGAAAAACTTCAGGGACGATTATTTTCCAAAAAAGCTTCTGCAGAAATGATTCTGAAATGTTTCTAGAATGGAGCAATGGACCCATGGAAGTTATGCTGCTGTTTATGATATTTGAAGAACGTTATTTTTTAATAATGGGTTATTTTGCATTTTTTATGTTAAGTAAAGGACAAATCGTTTTTTCCACAACCTTAACTGTATTTCAATTACGTATACTTGCAAAAAACTTCTTGAATAAATAAAAATAATATGGAAAAAAAAGGAATTTTCAAGAGTTGACTTTCCCGAGGAAATTAAACATGTTGCTTGAAATTAGTCTCGATGTCAAACATAGATACTTTGATTAGCGGATAAAATTAATGTCTTTAAACCTAATTATCGATTAATCAAACTGTAAAATTGTTTAAAAATGAGCTGTTTTGAAGCTCATTTGGTCGCTTAAAAGCGACCAAATGAATTTTATTTTATGCTCTATGTGTTCATCATAGATTCATAAGTGTAATATATGTATTATTGTTAATGTTACTATTATTATAACGATTATATTATCATTATTACTATTACTAGCTGCGTTGCCCGGCTTTGACCGGTCTATTTTGAAAACAAAAATTGTGTCAAGTGACGCATATTCAACAATCAGGCATAAATAAAAGGAAAAAAATCATCATGCAAAATTTCCCCTCCAAGAAATGACGACAGATATTAAAATACTTTTAAGAAATTAAAATAAAATGAGAAAGATGGATTTAAAAAGCGTAACGATGGAAACACGAAATAAAATAAGTTTTAGAATTGAAAATGAGAAAGATGGAAATAATGGATTCAAAATGCGTTACCGTGGAAACGCAAAATAAAATGGTTAAAAACTTGAATAGAGAACAGATTTTTGAACTTCATTTAATTCGCTGGTAACTTTTTTTCTAATGGAGAAAGAGGGTTAAACTTCCGACCATAGGTCGAGTTAGATCTGGAGTAAAAAGGTAGCTCTTTTCAATGGTATCACAAAGAAAACTGTAGGACAATTCTTTCACTTTTTATTGATAAATTTAATGAAGAAAGTAGTGCCTAAATTTCAGCTAAGCCTAAACAAATTCAAGCTAAAAACGTAAATAACGCGGAAAATTCTTCCCTTTCCAACGATATATAATATTACTAATTGCGAGTAATTTTTCACCCCCATATTTGGGAATTTATAAGAAAATTGGGCCTAAATTGGAATAATAAAAGAACTATTCATCGAATTGTTTTCGAACTGGTCTGCAGACCTTCTCAGGACTTAAAGGAACAAATTGTGAAAATTTCAGCGAAATCGACCGGGTAGTTCTCGAGTTTTGCGAGTTCAAACACACAGACGCTTTTTGGAGACTTCATTTTATGCTATGTAGAGATTATTGCTATTATTATTATTATTATTATTATTACAATTATATCGTTCATACATTTTTTATTATTACTAGGAGGATCGGCCCATTGTTCGCTGACGCTCACCAACATCCGACCTATTTGATTCGCAAAGACTTAAATCGTCAATTAGAAAGAATCAGATTAAAAACGCGTAACGAGTTCCATTTGGTACAAAAAGCAATATTTTCCCGGGTTTTAAACTAACTAGTTCAAATTTGCAGTGTTATAGGTGCAAAGGGGATCCTCAGGATAGCAAAACGGCAGTTTTGTACGCTTGAAAAGTCGTTTTCAAATTCAAGGTATCTAGTAATAGGGGAGGGTGGCCCAAAGCGGGTAGGTTAACAGAGAATGCTCGATATTTGTAGTTTTTGGATTTTTATCACAGCAATTTCGGTTTTATTTCCTAGCAGGGTACTTGAACTTCAAAATCAAAAGTGATTTATGCATTATTTCACACCCAACATTTATTTATTGCCAAACATTACAAACACTGGAAAAACCGGCTTCACCCTACCGGGGGGTTTAAAACGGGTAATACGTTCGGGTAAAGCGAGTAAGCTTAATTAATTGTGATTTGGTACATTTGCCAATCAAATATGAATCTGTAAATGCTGGAATTGACAAGCTTATTGCCATTATAAAAAAAAATGTAAAAACGTTATATTTATCCAATTTAAATTAAAAATCTAAGTCAGCATATTTGCTTATAAAACATAAAGAAATAACTGATTAAATTAATAGACTAACTAATTGCCATCATAAAAAATAACTTTATAAAGTTATACTTATCCCATTGAAATAAAAAAATCTAAATGAGCACATGATGGTATCAGAATAAAGTAATATTATTGACATTAAAAACATAAACTGGTTTTCGAGTAATCACAAGTTACATACCTTCAGTTTTTAGATATTATATCATTTTTCTTATTTTAAGCCTGGTTACGCCATGCCGCTTCACTGCTGCTTCGCTGTGACAGATGAAAATTCGGAGGTGTTCGAGTAAACACAATATACGCATACATCGCAGCTTGCGCACCATGAGGTGGCATACGAATGCCTATGCCTATTCGCTTTGGACGACCTACGCGCTTCGGGCCACCCTCCCCTATATTTTGCTCTTTAGCTAAGGGCTTGAATTGAGTTGAGCCCAGGATCTACCGTGGAAAAAGAAGCCCTTAAATATGATGTTCTAATTCAGTGAGAAAACTGGAACAAGCTTTATTTGAGGCAGAAAAAAAAAATTACTTTCGAATAATGCTAAGGGGTGTGGGAAATCTTACATTCCTTTAATAGGCTTTTTACGTAAAATTTTAGTTAAAAAAATGCATTATAAAAAAAAAACTAATTCAATATTTAAAATGAAAAACCCCAGGTGCAAATCCCTGGAGCTTGAAATAATTTTGTATCGAATTTCAAAGCTGTAGGTGCTATGGAGTCTGCTAGATGCATTCCCGCCACAGACTTCCTTTCACAATTTCTTTCACGTTACTTTTTATTAATATGTAGAGATTATTATTGTTATAATTATTGTTATTATTATTAAAAGTATTTTTACAATTATTATCGCTACAATTGCTTTCATTATTACTACTACTATTATTATTATTAAAATTATATAACTTTAAGTATTGCAATTACATTTTTATTATTATTTTTATTACAATTACATTATCATGACATATTATTATTCTTCTTAAAATTACAATATTATTATTTTTACTATTATGATTATTATTATTATTATATTTTTTCTCCAGTTACTATTGTTATTAAAGTTATTATTATCAGAAATATTATTATCACAATTATTATAATTAAGGTCTTCTTCTTTAAAAAATGATTTAAGTTTTTAAATTTAAGTTAAGAACTCGTAATACTTTTGACATGCATTTACTTAACAAAATTTAAAAAAAGCGCCAAATAGTAGTTTAACCAGTTGCCAGGTAAAAATATTTTTTAAAACGGTTTGAGCCAACAAAATGATTTAAAATCATTATTCAATTTTCACTCTCGGTTCTGATCACAGCTCATCTTCTGGAAGTGGTGGTTAAACCCTCTATCTGCGAAAGAGGTAATAAACTCATGAAGGGCGCATAAGAGTCCATTAAACCTGATGAAGTTCCCTAATGTCAGAGGATTTCTTTTCATCCTAGATTCGATGCTTGTGTAATCAAAAATTTTATTTTCTTCTTCGTGATTAACTGACCGTTTCTATCAAGAAAATGTTTTTTCTTTTTCTTTTTGGCACGAAAATGAAAGAATGTATTCTTATTCAAATTATTGTAACCAAACAATGATATATTTATAACTCATCTAAACTATGTTAAACAAGGACACCTTTCAAAAATGCTTATAAATGTCCTTCGAAAATGATGACTTGATTTGACAAAAGTTTCAAAAAACAGGATGATTATTAAATTTCATAAAACTTCAAAATTATATTCGCAATTCTAATAAACTATAGGAGGCGCTACAGTCTCTGGCTAATGGCTACTGAAGGAGATAAAACAAACACCGACCCATTTACTCTCTTACCACCGATGAGGAGGAAAGGCAAACATTCAATTCATAGATTTAAATGAAACTAATCTAAAGGGAAGGATCTATTAATTTACATGGGTGTAGCTTGGTTGTTACAGTTGTTCGCTTCTTGTCTTTCAATTACTTAGATGCAAATTTGTAAAAATTACAATTTTTCACGGCAATGTTTTTTTAAGTTCAAACTATATTGTAGTTTAAATCTAAACTACATATTTGCAGGCAAAATGAAACTATTTTTTTTATTTTAGTTGACTCCATGGAAACGATTCTTTTTTTCCCTCATTTTCTACTTGAGCAATGCAATAAAATTACAAGTCTCTAGCAACATCATAAAACGCGTGCTGCAAAACCCCATTACTAATTTTCCATTCTTTTCCACTAGATACATTCAGATGGGATCTTTCGAATTTGGAGACTTGCCATGTGGCACATTTTCTATAGGCAGACTATACATCTGTCTAATGAGACGCAAGCTTGAAATGTATTAACTTTTTTGGCTACAATTCCTTAAATCATCACAAGGTGGCTTATCTAAGCTCTAGAGTAGCAAGTTGTCCTCAATTCTACGCCTGCTTAGGTTCTGCTTAGGTTCTACGCCTGCAACAGGTTAGTTAAAGGAAATTAATTTGTCGAAACAAGCTTGCTTATTTGGTTTTTGCTAAAATAAAGTGCGAAAAAAGTCGAATTCCAACATTTTTCAGTAGTTAGTATTGAATCTGAAATACGTTTCTTCAAATATCTCGAAAACTCATTTCTGCAGATACTGCCGTTTACCTGCCCACGGCAGTATACGACTGTATAAGGTCTTTATAAAGTATTTCTCTGATGAAGAAAAAATGATTCAAAAACTAGTTAACATAAGGTGAGTCTGCTTGAGTGCGTACCCTAATTTTCAAAGATCAGTTTCTGAAGGATAGTGCTCTGCTAAAAATCTTGTACATTTACCGAATTTTTAAGGTTCATTTTCAGGTCCTTTCTTAATGTTTTCAAGCTAATATTATGGCATTTAAACCAGAATTAGAAGCTTTAAGATCTCTTTTAAGTCACTTTTCTAAGGGTCGGATTTATCCCACGTGAAGGAATTTTAAAGTATATTTTCCGTTAAAGATCTATATGTATAGTTTTTGTATATAATTATGATTTTTATCTATTTTAAGTGAGAAAAACAAGTTCAATAAGGAGTCGAACTGAAATAATTATGTAAGAAGCAGACACTTTGTTTATTAAAAAAGAAAGAATGAAGTCGCTACTTAAAAAAAGATTTAAAAAAATATGTAATGAACAATCCTGACACTATGTCTTAAAACTTGTGAATGTAAACGGGAGAACGTAGAGAATTTCAAATCCGCTTTTTTTCTTATTGATTCTAATTTTATATATGTCTATAGATAAAGTAGCAACATAAACATTATTTTTTGTTTTTCGAATATATTGCAGAGCAATCTCTATTACAAATTGACTTGATCTCTCTTATACATATTTTGATTTGCTTCTCTTTCAGAAGACATGTCCTTTCCAAATCTCTTTTCTTATTTTCTAAATTTTTAATTTCTTTATTTTTTAGGATTTCCTAGTCACCATTAACGAACTTGGAGAATCTTCGACCAGCTGACGTCGACCCCGGCTCCCTTCGGTTACGAGACTTATGCTTTACCTATCAGGTCATCACGGCCCATTCTAACGTCAAATAAAGTCCTACGTAAATGGATAAATTTAAATGTACTTATTTGAAAAAGAAGAAATAACTAAATAGGGTCGTAACAGGTTATCAGCGAGACTCACTCGTTGAGAAAATACCACCTGATGACTACACCAACGGAATATGATTTCTGTAATTTCTACTGTATTTCTGTATTTGAACAAGATGTTGGCAAAAATGCCAAACAAAATCATTCTTTCAAATTGTCGAAATTGCAATGCTCAATACATATCCGAAGGTTTTTTTTTTTTTGAGCAATCACGATTGCTTATTATTCTCATTTGACTGTTTTGAATTCTTATGATTTTATTTTCCCACCACCTCCCTCTGCCAGCACCACCGTCGGCCGGCCTCACGATGCTGCTCCTCTAGCGAAAACCGTCTCCAGGTTGCGTCAATGTCCTACACTCACACGCATACATACAGGCACCTACACACACACATACACCCACACACACACAAACACATACACGCACACATAAAGACACCTACACATACACACAATTACCCAAACACTCATGTCTGCACACAGACACAAACACACACACATGCACATACCCTCTCCCTAAACACAAACACACATACACACAACTACCCACACACACACACAAACACACACGCATACATACACACACTCGTGATTGCGAAAAACATAATTTGAATTCAAGATGTCAAAGTTCAAATTAATTTTTTCATTTTTTTTTTAAATTTCATTTCATTTCCAATTTTAAGTTCAGTATTATGTCGAAGCTTGCGAAATTATTTGAATAAATTGTTAAATTTTATGTTGAGTGAAAATTCAGTTTAAAAGAAAACAAAACGCTTCCAAGATGGAGTTTTATATCACTTCAACGGAGGTAAGAGAAATATAGAAAAAATATCTTCAAGAAAGGCGCTTAGTAAAGCCTTAAATTTCACACAGCTTGGGAAAGATAAGTATAAAATCTTGTAGACTCCCGACGCAATTCTACGCTCACATTTGTGTCCTAACAATGAAATGCCAGGTAACTGATTTGTCCATTTGCTCAACGACCTACATAACCATTTCCGGTAATGTTGCGTATGAGAGCGATTTTTATGCGATGCGTCTGTCACAAATGTGTAACATCGTTGCGATTTCTGCTTTTTTTTCCATCTTTTTCACTATTCTTTGTGAATCAAATAAGGCAAAAAATAACATACATAGAAATAGAAAAATTTGATATTATTTCTTGATGACGTCAGGTTCCTTTCAGAAAAATCGGAAAACATGGTGATTTCGTTTGAGAAAAAAAAAGTTTCGAGATATAAAGTTGATGTTCTTAATGTGTTCACACTATCATCGATTGCGATTATTACTTTTTTTTCTGGGGGGGGGGGATGATGATGGGTTATTTTTGGTCATTTTCTCAAGCGAAACAGACTGTTTAGTTTCAATGATTTTGAAATTTGCTTCAAAAATAATGTGCTTGGCGTTTTGAAAAATTGAACTCAAGTAAGTACATAATATTTCGCTTCAACTACTTTTTTAAACGAAGAAATACTATCAGGAAAAATTAACTTGAGTAGGCTGAAAAAATCATGTCTACAATTTTATGTAGGAAATTTTGATTTTGTTTTCTCTAATTTAGTTTTAAGTAAAAAATTGCCGACATCATTAAGTAACAAAGCTCTCTAGGCTGTCATTTTGCCGACTAAAAGTTTTTTTTTCTTTTACAATTTATCAAAATAAAAAAGAAGCGAAACGAAAATAGTCTGTCAAGCTCCTCCGTTCACGTAAAAATGAAGCTCTGCGGATTTTTCTTTCTCAGAAACTAAAAACTAAAAAATAAAGTAAAAATAAAAATATCTCATTAAAAAAATAAAATAGTAATAAAACGTCAGTTTACACCATCAAAAAAATATATAAAAAAGGGTCTGCAGAGCTCTGTCTGTTTAAACATAAGCACCTCCAAATTTCTTTTGATTTGCAGCTGCCAAAATTAGAAAAAAATAAATGCAGATCATGTCAATAATGATAATTTCACAGTGAAAACCAAGGCTACGTATCCGAAGCTGGAGACGGTGTCGTGGAGTCAGAATGATATTGGAGTAAAGGAGTCGAAAGCTGAAAGTTTAAAATTCAAGTCAGTCAAGAAAGTGTCAGGGTCGGGGTCGGTCATTTTCTGCAGGTCCACCAGTGATTGCCGAGTCGGAGTCTGATTTTAGTCTGATTATGAAGAAGCATCAAAGCTTAATTACGGCCACCTGTGACTCATTTACCTTACGCTGCATCATTTTTTCATAATTAGTGCTTTCTTCGCGTTATGTTTTTTTTTTTCTTTTTTTATGATCATATTTTTGCTCAAAGTATTTGTTATCATTTTTCCTTCATACACAAATTAATTAAAAAATGATTAAAGAAAAAGAGCATACACATTTCAAAAACTGACACTCTTTTTCTTCTAAGAATGAAAAATATGCAAAATACAAATTCAGGCTAAAAATCTAGTTTTCACTGTAAATATCTATTCCATTTAAATGCACTATCGTGAAATATCACGATGTAACTTTACATGTTTATGTTATGAAAGTGATATTGACTGAAAACACGAAATCTTTTTGCGGATAACAGGAAAACAGTGTTTTTGCTCTGTAGTAAAAACTTTTAAATAAAAATAAAGATTTGAGTTTCATTCTGTTAAAAGAGCCAGGATTTCAAATCGAAATTTCTATTTATAGAAAATGATAGAAAAATGAGTAATGTATGAGGATAGTTTTTTAGCGAAAAATTCTGAATCCTTGCTTTGAACATGTAAACACCAAAATTATTTAGACTGAGAATATTTCAGTTCACCTAATGGCCTAATTTAAGAAGTGCAAAATTGATTTAATTAACGGCAAAATCTTACCCTTGTACATTAGATAGAGAAACAAACACAAAATTTGCACTTCAGTTTTACATTCTTAATAACTTTTGTGTATAGCTATAAGGTTAACTATACTATCTCAGTTAAGATATACTAAATGTAAATTTTAAAAATGCGCGACCTGGACATATCAACAACGTCTCTCGCGTGGACAACAACAAAGAGATGCAAAGCAGCTGACAAATATCGGCGTACTTCTTTTATTGTAAAGAAAATTACCCAAAAAGTGCAAACAATTTGATAAATCATTAATTTTCTTCCAGTTAAATATTTCAGTGAGTAGGTTATAGAACCATTTTGATATGTAAAGGAATGTACGCCGAAAAATTAAAGTTGGTGATTAAAAAAAATAAAAAAAATATGCAATAGCTGAAACAGAATTTATAACCGCATTCAAGAGAGATATTTATAATTCAATAAAACAATTCTATGACATGATTACAAGTATTTAAAAATTTGGACAAGATTTAACAATGCGGGTTGAGTGAAAACCTGTTAGTGTATGGAAAGAGTTGAAAGAGGGTGGCAACACATACATACTAAACATTTGTTTAGACTTCCCCAAAGTGAGAAATTGAATGTTATGTATTTTCTTATGTATAAACAAGTTGGTCAATTCCTATTCCTAATATCTTAGCATTTGATGAAAGAACAATCTTTATTCATTTATAATTCAATTTTTATCTTACACTACCAGGTTTATATTGTTACCAGGTTTATATTTTAGCTTCAAAGGTCTTCTTTAGTTTAGTAGACATTTGCTACTGTGTTTGTTTTTATAATCAAAAGAAAAATATAACTACCCTGTATATTGTTTCATCCTTTCTAAAAGGCAGCCCACGCATTTGGCGTTTCGGATCATATTTTTCATTTCTGAATAACTATCAGATCTTATGTTTCGGGATATTGACAAATCTCTCCAAAGCGGGGAAAGCATGAATTCCATATAAAACTTAAAAATACGCCATGATGAGTCAGGGGATCAAATTTTTGCAATTCAAAACGATGATTTTTGAGGGTTTTAAGTATAAGATAGGTCGGATAGTTCAAATCCAAACAGTTCAAGCACTTCGTAACGATTCAAAACGTGTACAAAGTCAGTAAGATAAAAAAAGATTATTTGATTTAGATGACCATTTTGGTCAAATAAAGCAGTTTCATAACCTAGGCTATATCCTGCCAGAAAAAAGAAAAAAAAAAACACGCGTTCTCTGTTCCGAGATGGCGGATGCGTGAGTCTTTTTAGAGGTTCTAAGAAAACTATATAACAGCTAGAAAACCACCCATCAAGGTATGACGGGTGAAAATTGTTTCTACATTCAAACGAAGCAATTGCCTGTTCGGTGATATTTTGATTGTAGTTGAAATATTAACCCTCACTACAGTGGATTAAGCCTAAATTCCAGTAGATAGCGTTAACTGTAAACTACTTTTTCGTTTCTTCATTCTCCTAAAATGACCGTCTTACCAGCAAAACAGTTAAGTTACCGGGTCCAGTTCAGCCTTGCTAAAATAACGCATTTCCCTGCATGTCAAACATTACCAAAAAATATTATCAAATTATCATGCCGTAGCACGAGTTCAATTATTGGTGACGTCAGCGTTACTAGATCAGTGAATTCTTTATTATACACATGAGGGTGCCTAACGTAAAACATTTAAAACGGGCTTCGACGTAATTTCAGGATTTACACCACGTTTGTTTAATGAAATGTATTTTTACGCATACCAATATGCAAAAAGTTGAAATCAGCAGCGTTGCTTTGCCTTTGCTTCAAATATATAGCTCAAAACGGAAAGTTGAAAATATCTCAGCCTCCAGTAATAATGGAATAAAGTCTTCATTTTTTCCTCTCTCATTTTCTAAAGAAATCTATTATGTCAAAAAAATTGTTTCGTGCCCTTTTGTACACCTTTTCTAACCCAATCTTTTCGAACCACATTCTTTTTTTTTTCTTTGCCATTTCTTCCTCATTTCTTTCAACCTTCTAGATCTCAACCATTTGCTGAAGCAAAAGATGATAACGTATCGAAAAATGCACGAAAAATATTTTCGGAAAGAAAAGTAAACGCTGAGGTTCTAGTTTTGAAGTGCACTTTTCCGATACTGAATAGAAAATTTCGCGGGAAATAAGAAAAAACGAAATAGAGTGCATGCGAGAAAGTAGAACAACTTATCTGTGCACTTTTTCTCACCCTGAAAAAACCGTACCGTTAGGTTTCTACCAAACTTGCATTGCTTCCTATGAAATTTGTGAGGCGTAAATATCGAGACGAAATTTAAATTTCTCTTTTTTAAGACAACTGTTTTTTTTTTTTTTTTGAGCAATCACGATTGCTTATTGTTCTCACTTGACTGTTTTGATGTCCTTTGATTTTATTTTCCCACCGCCACCCTCTGCAGCACCACCGTCAGCACCACCGTCGAACGGGTCCTCACGATGCTGCACCTATTGCGAAAGCCGTCTCCAGGTTGCATCCATGTCCTACACACACCTGCATACACACACACACACACACCACCATACACACACACATAAACACAACGGACACAAACACACATGCCTGCACACACATACACATACCCCCTGCACACAAACACACATTCCTCCAACACACAAACACACACGCCTACATACACTCACTCGTGATTGCGAAAAACATAATTTGAATTCAAGATGTCAAAATTCAAACTATTATTATTATTTTTTAATGCATAATTATTTGTAAATGTATCAGTTGGACATTAAAAACTATAGATATCAACTTGGGTACAGCTAAAACTTGGACATTTCTTATTAGACTAGAAAGTTGCCGTCAAGGTATGGCGGGTGAAAATTGCTTCTCTTCTTCCACATTTTAAGCAATTGTCTGTTCGATGATATTTTGATGGTTGAAATTTTAACCCTAACTCCAGTGTATTAACCCTAAACTCCAGTAGTTAGCGTTCATTGTTCACCGCTTTTTCACTTCTTCATTCCCCTGAAATGACACAGTCATACCAGTAAAACAGTTAAGCTACCGGATCGAGTTCAGCCTTCTCACGAGAAAAACTTTCCCTGCATGTTAAACGTTACCAAAAAATTTTGTCAAACTATCATGCCGTGGCGCGAGCTTCATTGTTGAAACAAGCGGGTTACTCGATCATCAGCTATAATATATTAGAGGATATTGCGTAGTTTATATCAGAATTAGAAATGATTTAAATTTCTGTAATGTTATTCAAATAAATAAAAGTCATTCCAGATTCCTGTATGACTGAAGTGTTCTCGATGAATTTTTAAATTTAGTGTTGATAATAATGATGTTTCATGTTTGCGATAGACTGTGACATCAAAATAGATAAATTCTTGATAATTAAAACTGATGATATTATGACATGATACAATTTTTAAGATTTTTCCAAATGAACCATAAAACTGAAACGAACGAGAAAAAAGAAAAAAACAAAAAAGCAAAAGCATCTGAAAAGCTACGGCGTAATAGACAAAGTATTAAGGTTTCTTGAAATAATCAGTCATTTTCAGAGCCTAAACAAACTGCAATTAAGTATGAGAATCATAAAAATTATTTTACTTGAAGATGCAGTAAGTTACGTTTTATCACAGCTTGTGAACTTCGTTTGCTATTTTACCAGGGCACTCACAAAAACCAAGCGAGGCTACAGGTTGTGCACATTACCTTCATAGCTCTTTAAAGGTAGTGGTGGCCTAATCGGTACAGCAAAGGACTGACAAGTTGAGAGTAGAGGATTCCTTTAGGAATCCTTAAGTATCCCATGTTCGCTAATGATGGCAGATGCATATTAAATCTGCTGCACTCACAAAGTCATCCAAGTTTACACTATAAATCAGGCCGACGTTTCCGACATTTTGGATCAAACCTTGTGTTTGCGTGGTTAATTCTTTTTGCATGATTTCGCTTTTTGGCAATGTTTCGCAGCAAGCAATTAATTAGAGTAACGCAGTTGTTAAATAAAAAATACGAGTTTTTATGCTTCTCTGTCTTCTGTTGCGCTAGAGCACTGACGAACCAGTTACATTCTATGTTCAAATTCTCAAAATATTCGCTTTGAAACTCAGAAATTTAATCTACTAGTCCAGTAAAGTGGATGAACGGCTTTTTTTTTTCTGATAAATAAACTTAGATTAATGTTGTGATATTTGGCAATGTCCTGAAACTTCGTTTTAATGGTTTACCCTACTTTTTCCCAGAAATTTAAATTTTCCTCCACCCTTAACTATATTAAAAGGTAAGGTTGAAACTGAAAAACAAGGGAAAGAAATTTTAAAAGTCGGTGAATAGTAGGGACACCATTTTGTCAACCCTGGGTGTTCAACATGAAAATCTGACCTAAACTGACAGATACACAGGATAATCTTTATTCTGGCCTTAGATTCCACAGTTCCTTCATCATTTGTTTTTCATGTGAGAAAAGGGATAGCTGCAATTTGTGGGTGGCATATGTTAACACCTTTGAGTTTCGTAATGGTTTACTCAAACAGCGATACAAAAAGCTTAAATAAAACTAAGTCAAGCAAATTTTTTAAAATATTCAATGGGAAGTTGGAATTATAACCTATAGTTTTTGTTTGAAAGATGCTAAATCTGATCAACAAGTGGAAACATGGAAAGAGCTAGCACTTGACACAAAAAAAAAAAAAAAAAAAAAAAAAAATGCAACATAATTAATGGTTGGACCAGGTAAAATTTCCAGGATTAAATAGCAAAATTTTTCTATGAAACATTTTCCTTCTCACATCATTATTTAGACGAATTTATTAAGTTACTAGAAAATCGCCCGTCAAGATATAACAGGTGATTGTTGCTTCTCTATTTGAACGAAGCGATTGCTTGTTTGGTGATATTTTGATGGTTGAAACTTTAACCCTAGCGCCAGTGGATTAACCATTAAAAATTGGAGTACACTGTTAAAACAGATCCTGAAATTTTACGATAAAAGTTATTGGCATTCATGTTGCCAGAAACTTTTTACTGTAAAATCCTATTTTAATGTAAAATTTTACGTTAGAATAGACGAGAGTTAAAAGAGTAAACTGCGAGTAGCTTGTTCGATCTCAGAACCTTCGCATCGGCAGGCGGCTTTTCGGACCACCGTACCGCTTTGGACACATCGAATGAGGGGAAATACAGTGTCTTATGCTTCGCACTGTAAGTCACGTGGTGTATCAATTGGCGCTGCAATCGTTTATTGTTTTCGGATCAAGTTACTGTAATTTTTTTCCTGTACTGTAAACACTCCATTTTGCAATAATATTTACCATAAAAGTTTTCTGAGTTTTTAACAGTGTAGAAAGCTTTCATTGTTGACCACTTTTTTGTTTCTTCATTCCCCTGAAATGACAGTTTTAGCAGCAAAACAGTTAAGTTCAGCCTTGTCACAATAAAGCCGTTTACTGCATGTTAAACATTACCAAAACATATTATGAAATTATCATGCCGTGTCACGAGTTTCATTATTTTTGATGACATCAGGAGCGTTACACGATCATGGGCGAGCATACATGGTTAGCCTAAATGAATATCCCGGTTTGAAAATGTTACATTTCATAAACTATTACACTTAGCACTATAAATGATGTATAGAAATAAAGATACACTGTGAAAGTTTTTTTGAGCAATCACGATTGCTCAAAAAAACTCACTTGACTGTTCACACTTGACTTCTCACTTGACTGTTCTCACTTGACTGTTCTCACTTGACTTGTGCTCTCACTTGACTGTTTTAAATTCCTATCATTTTATTTTCCCACCACCTCCACCTGCCAGCACCACCGCCGCGTCGACCGGCCTCACGATGCTGCTCTTCTTGCGAAAACCGTCTCCAGGTTGCGTCCATATCCTACGCACACACGCATACACACACACACACGCCTACACACACTCATGCCTGCGCACAAACACAAACACACACTCATACCTCCACGCAGACACAAACACATATGCTTACATACATACACCCACACACGAACGCCTACACACACAGCACTGCATACACAACACGCACACACATGCATACATACACACGCACCCACACACATGCGCCTACACAAACGTACGCGCATTCATTCACACACACGCTCGTGATTGCGAAAAACATAATTTGAATTCAAGATGCCAAAAATTCAAATTAATTTTTTTTTTCACTCACAAATGTTCGATGTATGCGCCTTTCGTAACACGACACACATCTATAACATACATTTTTGTAGTGTTTAACTGTCAATTTTTCTCAGCTACACAGATGCGATCTTTCAGTTATTGCACTGTTAGTTGGTTTGATTGAGTTTTTTGGCGCAAGGTTAGGGTTTTGGATTGCACTGTTGTATGCTACGGTGCAGTAAAAACTTTGAAGAAACCTCATAAAAAAAAAATCACATGGGGTAGGTTTGGGGATCTGGCTGGCTAACGCATAAAGGGTAAATCATTATCACGGGTAAATCATCATCACCTGCACGGTCAATCCAGCGTTGCGGAAGGTCAGTGGCGCAGGAAAGTGGGAGGGGGAGCATCCCCCAGAATTCTTGGTTTTAACCTTGTTGCCAATCCTAATACAGTAGTTTTTTCACGTGTAAGGACAGTTGTGATCAAAAACCCCCCTCCAGAAAGAATTTCAGGCTGCGCTAGTGCGGAACGTGCACGTTTGAGTAGTTACGCACGTTAAATAAAACTTCCACAGTTTGTCTATATTTTTATAAATTATTTTGTGGTAAGTGTAATAGCTTATGAAATATAAATTTCTAAACCGATGTATTCTTTTATGCTAATCCTAAATACATATATATGATGATACTAAGCTCATTTTTCTTCCTCCGATTTCAAACTCTGAATAAAGATTATTTTCTTTCCTCTTCTTTTCAGCCAATATATTTCTAGCATCATAATTATTCTTAAGAATCTCATAGAAAACACTTTTCATACAGTTTAATCCGAAAAAAAAAACATAATAGAAGTCACGGCCTCTATAAGCATGAAAATTTGAATGAGTTACTATTACTCGTCTCGCTATGAATAAGTTGAATGTAGACATAGTTGTTCATATGCATTTAGATAGACAATCCACAATATTTCTACCCCTGGAATATTTTGGAAACAATTTGGCGAAAATAGTTGATATACTTTCATCCACTTGCATGAGTAATGAATTGCCTTTCAGAGATAGAGGTTCTATAAATGCTAAACTATTCAGAACTCAGGTGCATGTAAGTGGAATGGAATATTTTTTTCTCATTTCATGTTTTATCGTTTTGAATATATCTAAGCAAATTCCATTCAGATTTAGCCGAAGAAGTGTAACTTTTAGTATCTTAACAAATTGCCTTTTTCCATCTAAAACTTCAACTTTTGATAAGCGTACACCTTGATTTGAATCTTAATATTGTTATTAATTTTACAAAAGAAAAAAAAAATGTTTATGTTGTATATGATTAATTTACTGTAAACTCGCTAAATTTGGTGTTTACAGCATTATCACTCAAAATTACCGTAGTTCTTGAAACTTTTACTTGTGTGTTGACTTTGCTTTCTCTGCACCATTTAACATTGGGTCTATGACATTGGCGAGATAGTTAAGTGATGTTCTCAAATTGGTATAATATCTGGCGACTTGGGCCTCTAAATTTGGCAATAGATTGCGAAAATGTTACCAAGCTTGGAGACATTTGCTGGCATTTCGAACCTTGCATGAAATTGTAGTATTTCAAACCTAATAGTAAATGGATAACCCCAGAAGGGGGGGGGAGAAGAATTTAGAATGTTGAAATTAAAATGCTAAATTGTTCTTTCAATTTTATTTACGGGACACAGCTCCAAAGCTAGTCTGGTTTAGTGTTCCACTCGACTGGAAATATGCTTAGCTCTGTTACCTGTCACTGCTATGATTTTATCTCAATTTTTTTTTATCCAATTTGGGTGTAAATACGTAATCACCGCTGTGTTACGGTATCTATCATACTTGCTTTATTGCAGTGCATAATTTAGCAATTATTAAAGGCTTTTGCTTTTATATTAGTAAATATATTTGCTGTGTTTTTCCAAAAGCGGAGTCACTCGTCATTTAAAGAAAGCTTGAAGTTGTGCTTTACTCGTTACATTATTAATTAAAAATTAACATAAATCCATTTTAAAATAAAATATTATGCTGGTTGAAAAAATTTTTTTAATACCTGAATTTAGTTCATTTCATCATTGAGAAACTGTGGGTATCACTCAATCGCATGATTTCCAATAATCTTACGTTAAAATGTGGGTTGACATAGATCAACAAACATCTTTCTGTGTATTATGTGCAGTATTTACTCAAGTGATGATGCTTTCTACAAAAAAAGTAATAGTTAAATCAACGCAGAGATTTAACACTTTTTTCCTCCACAATATATGACATGACCATTTTTCATTGCAAAATAGTGACGTTTTGGATGTAAAAACATCCAGTAAAAGGCCCAAAAGCTCAATATCTTGCATGAAAAAAGGATTTTTTGCAACTCCAAAACACGTGTCTGCAGCAATGTGTAATTTTGTGTTCCAAAAGGTTGGTTATTTCCTTTAACTAATATGGTTTTTCGCAAAGAAAACATTGTCCAAGGTAAATCGTCAGAATAAATAGTTTTTAACTTAATGTATTTTCTGTTATATATTTTATTTGCTAATTTTGCTTTAACACATACAGGTTGATTAAAACTAAGCAACCATACCTTAAAGTTACCCACGAACGCAACAATTGCTCAAAAATTTAGGAAATTTTATGTTGAATAAAGCAACATAATAAGAATGTATTTAAGCCGTGGTGACCAACCTACGGCCCGCGCGTAACCTGTGGCTCTCAAAGCTTTTCCGTGTGCCCTCCCCCCCCCCTTGTTTTGTTTTATTTTACAAATCCATAGCCACGATTACTCCCTATGTCACAAATTTGGAACCAGTTCCTCGGACATTTGCTCTTGGAAAACGTATATAATTACAAAAGTAGACATCAAATTATAAAAACAATTCTTGTTCTTTCTAATGTTTTCCCAGGTATATATATATATATATATATATATATATATATATATATATATATATATATATATATATATGTGTGTGTGTGTGTGTGAGTGTGTTCTTTCTGGCACGCAATAATTATCTTAGTATGAAGTGCGGAACTCGGGTAAAAAAAGATGGTTGGGAACCACAGGTTTAAACAATTAAATATAGTACAACATTTAACTACCGGAGAGCATTTAAGTACTCATATTACCATTGATGCACTCTATTTCCCGTACTTTTTTTTATAACCCATTGAAATAAAATACATAATAAACTATTCAAAAACAATACGAATTCTCGTTCCTTGACTATACTCCACAAAAAATTTAGTAAATGTTTGAGAAATAGATTCCTCTATAGAAGTTCGTTTTTAAGACTTTAAATAAAAAATTAAAGTCTTAATCTTGATAATCTACGCTTTAGCGAAATAAATTAGGAGAACAACAGAGCATAAAATGTCCTCCCAGCTCTCCTAAATGTAAAGTCTTCCTTCAGCAGATGATTTCGCTTCTTGATGAACACCTGAAAATTTCGAAGGCTCTACCATAAAACAAGAGACCGGAACAAAATGAGGAAGAGAGACATTTCAAGAGGCGTTGAAAAATGTCGGCCCTACCCCTAAAGAGAGACGAAAGCTGATACGATTTAAGATCAAGAGATGAAGTCATTCATTGCCATGTCACATTAAATTAATACTGCTGCTGAACTTTTTTTTTTCTTTTTTACTCTGTGATTTTCAAAGCGGGTTAAAATCCGTTGATTAAATAATAAAAATAAAAAACATGTATTGTTTTTTGTTACATCTGAAACAATATTTGTACATTATTTTAAAAATTATTGATTTAAGAGAAAAGCTCTGCTTAACATAAGGTTTCTCAAATTTAAGGTCTTGTCTGCTATGTTTTGGATCTCTGTGTATAATGTTTTCCAAATTGCCCGTTAACATCAAAATTATTTCTTGCACAAAATTTGTATTTCACCTTTTCAGAGCCATTCATAAATTAGCTGATATTATAGGAATGCAAGATAATTTCCCACAATCTAGCCGAACTACGCATTAATTAACTAATCGTGAAACAAGAATTAAAACTGACGAATTATACACACCACTGTTTTATGCTGGCACTAAAAGAAGGCTAAACTTCTCCTTGGCAGCGAACAATGTGTATGATTAACAGTACGCACTCTGTAGGCCGTACAGCAAAATTGCTAAAACTCATTTCAAGAATCCGATTTTTACAGTTACTGTCTTTTCATCCCAGATATAAATTCACTTTCAAATGCAGATTAAAATTTTACTAGGAATGTAAAAAAAAAAATCTGTAAATTTTTCAGCAAATGTATTAATAGTTGAAATTACAAGTTTGAACGAGTTTGACAAAAATTAATAAATATCTTTGATTAACTTATTTCATGTATAGGATCCAATAAAAACGGGAGGACAAAAAGAAATACCTTGGCGACTAGTTCTTTCAGAACAAGAATCATTCTGAAGTGATATTACACTCAATTTTTCCATAAACTCGTAGAATACAATTGTCTTGCACCAAAATAAAATCGTGTCGCCTAAGAGTTTGCAACTTTTGTCCATCTCTGGTCATACATAATATCTAACTTAAAAATCTTTAACTCGATGTTCTGAGTTCAATAGTTTGAATCATCGTATGCAGCACATTTCTTCACCATTTTTAACCCGGGAGAACTCGCGGTACTTTTCGTCACACGAACGCTCGCGGGGGGCTCCGTAGGCCGGAGTGGTTATTTCAGTAAATTAAGTTTGCAAAATAGAAAAAAAAATGTGTTTTCAACATTGAATTATAAATAGATAAAAAGCCTCTAAAATACGTTTTAAAACGTAAGGTTTAAGAAAGTTTTATGATACATAAATCCAAATCTTCTTCTAAGCATTACTGGTGATCGCTTTACTGTTCTGTGTCAACTTCGTCTTCATCATCTTCATTAAGGGAGTTCTCATTAATTGAAACCTCAACCAACAAAGTCTGCAACCTCTTCCTTCCTTTACATTCCCAATCTGTAATAAAAAGCGTGAACGCTCGCTCCGGGCCTCTCAGGCCCGAACCAGAATTTTCTGGGGAAAAGGGGAAATGCACATTCCTGAAAAGCATGTGGTCAGTATGTAGGTCACCTTGAACGCAGCTACTGTGGACCTCATTCATTTCCTTTGAAAGGGTGATTTTTGGCAACATAGTTTTGTAATGATCGGGCCTGAGAGGCTCGGTGCGAGTTTTCGCGGGTTAAGCTTCACCAAGTATTGAGAAATGGAAATTCAGTTTCACTTTCATTCTATGCGTCGTTCATATAAGGTGACTTCGGGTAAGTGCGTCCGCAGAGTAAGTGCGCCCTCTGAGAATTTTGGGAATGTTGATCTGAAGACTGAAGAGACTTCTTCCATGCATTGAATACGTTGGGAGAATGTCTAGTGATAATTCCTTTGTAGACATTGGCACCGGTACTCATAGATAAAACACAATCAGTCATAATTTAAATGCTTTGTACAGAACTCTTATGTGAAGATTAAGGAGGCTAGAGTTTTGTTTATTTTGTTGTCATATCAAGCAACTGAAGTCAGCAAGTGTAAGTTGTATTTTTAGCCTACTTTCCCAGTAAAAGTCAGAGAAAGAAGAAAAAAGCATGAAAGAAGGCTTAATTCATCTTAAAAATATCGCGAAAAACAAAAAAAAAGTCAAAAATAAATAAAGTAATTAAATAAATATTGAAAATTTAAAAATTGGAAAGTAGGGTATTGAGATGGGGAAAAATGTCTGTCGGTCTGAGTGTCTGTCGGTCTGTCGGTATGTCTGTCTGTCCACCCTAATAACTCTTGAATGAATTGTCCGATTCGAACAAACTTTTTTTTGTTCGAAAGACCTCGGCGAGGAATTCTCATTCCCATTTTTCACTTTTTGATTTGAACTATTTTTTGTTCAATTTTGAACAGTTCAAAAAATCTTAACATTAGCGTCTACGGGGAAATTGAAGGCAATTCCGAACTGTGAGGGAATTTGCTTCAAACAAACTTTGTAGGAAAAAACTTTTGATGAAAAACTTGTATATAAAATATCTTTTTGATTTGAACAATTTTCGTTCAATTTTGAACAGTTCAAATCCCTTAACACTGGCGTCTACGGGGGAACTGAAAGTCAATGTAGATTCCGTACTTAAAGGCGGATTTTCTTCAAACAAATTTTTTTGGAAATAGCTCTTGACGCCAAACTCCAGACTCCGATTTCGAGAACTTAGGGGCACCTGACTCCGACTCCGACTCCTGTGCCAGACAATTAATCGGGCAATTAATCAGCGAATAAACTCGAAGTCATTCCTGTTTCTACATAAAGGTATGCGCAGACGATTTTTTTTAATTATTTATTTTTATTTATTTATTTATTTATTTATTCATTCATTTATTTTTTTTTTTATTATTTTTTTTGACAATGAAAATTATTTCTTTAAATTGACATTTTATTGTTTTTATTTATTTTGGTAAGTGCATTAATTCATTTAAAAAATTAATTTTGGCAACAGGGGGAAAAAACGATTTTTTTTTATATGATGTATTTATTTTAATGAGTTTATTAATTTAATTATTATTCGTTTGAAAGCTGTTAAAGAATTTTTTTTAATGGAAAAAGTGTATTAGTTGCTTTGTTTAAAAGGTGCTGCTATTTTTTTTTTTTAGATGAGTGAGGAATATTTTATTCCTAGAAATAAGCTTAAAATATTAAAAAAAAATATGTTTGAAACAATTTGCGATTTTAGCTATTTTTGAGAATATTGATGAGGTACTAGAAAGTAGTATGGGTATATGGAAAAGTAGGCTCGTTTAGTTCTAGACGGAACTTCTTGTTTAGCTACAAGTTACTACTAACAGGCATAGCGTGTTTATATTAATTACTGTAACCAGACTTTATATATAAGAAGGGTCACACTTTCCCTTTCGTTAACGTAAGATGGGGCTTTCCATATTATGGGGCAAGTGCGACCCAATACAATTTGCCTTTAATTTTGCTTATAATTTTTATTTTCAGTTCATTCTTTGTTTACCCTTTTCAACAACTTCTACTTAATTCCAATTGTGCATTCAACTTGGAAAATGGGGAGTACCTATGCTAGAAAGAATGGATCAAGAGAAATCGTATTTGAAGGATAACTTCTAATTAACGTTAGTATTTAAAAACGGAAAATGGAGGTGTGAATTTGATAATACTAACGCAGCAGTTAGGCAATTTGGCGTTTCAAAATGAATTTTTATAGATCATTTAAAAGCTAGACGTTGGATATCTTCGTTTGTTAGAGTTATTAACAAACGAAGAGTTAATTAATTAATGAATCGCATAACGTTAGAGTTATGCGATTCATTAATTGGTAGAAAGAATAAATAGAGTTTAGATGAACGCAATGATTATGAGACAGAAATGAGTTTAAAAGCAATCAACAATAAAGCTTTACTGTCTGAAAAATCAGAAAATATGAAGAAATTAAATACTTAGAAAATCAAGAAAGGAAATTGTACCAGGTCTTCTGTAAATTGGGTAAATCAAAATATGTATAAGAGAGATCAAGTCAATCTTAAAAATCGCAATTATGTACAAAAACTATACATGTAGGTTTCTAACGAAAAATATACTTTTAAAATTTTTAATACAATGTAACTAGGGATTACAATGCCAGACCAAAAATTAAATACCGGTATTCCGTATTTTAAAAACGTGATACCGGAATATCGGTATTAATACCGGTATTTGAAATTTCTCAAAAAGTGCTTGTAAGCATATTGTTTATTGTTTCGATACCACATGTTATTATTTTGTAGAAAAAATTTATTATTTGTGAAAACGCATTGCGAACAAATGTAAATAAAGGAATAAATGTCATAATAAAAAATTAATAATAGTAAAAAACATAGTGCATCTATTGACTTGTTTTTAAGCTTAGAACTTATTTAGTGCTCAACTTTCAAACAATACTCTTTGAATTTACACAGGTCGGTGGTACTTATAACAATTCTCTATATAATTTCTCTTATTGTTTAGACGTCATTCATCTTCAAATAATTCGGTCTCTTGCGTGTTATTTAAAAAAAAAAAAACTTTTGTGCGTGTGTGTGGGTGGTTTTTTTTTCTTTTTTTGTATTGTGTGTATCATATATTTTTTAAAGATTTATAGCTAGTTGTAATTTTTTTCTGAGATACGATACTTTTCCAACAATAACATCATTTTCTTTTGATCTGGAGAGGTCTGTGTTTGATTTTTACTATTAGCCCTTTTGGTTTGAAATTTACGATAATTAATAATAAGACTAAATTTAGTCTTGTTAGGTTCTCTTCCTCGTTTTCGCGTTCTGTTGAAAATTCTTTACAATTACAATTTATGCTTAACATTCATGCAAAGTTTCAAGGCACTATATAATTTCTAAATATTATCTTGCTAAGTATAAAGCGAGACATGACAACAAACCAATATCGGTGGCAACAAACTATACCATTTGTTTTACTATCAAGTAAAATTTTTTGCAAAAACTCAGTTGAGACAAATATTTACAGAAAATATCACAAAGTATTTTTACAGTTGATGGTTGGAATAAATTAATCGTAAAATAAATACACTTGAAATTAACTTTCACGAAAGGGAAAGTGAGTAATCAGTGAAATAGAAAAAAATAAAAACATGGTGCACAAAAACGCACAAAACTGCGCTACTTTTATTTAATGATAGTTCGTGATTCTGAAGCTAAATTCTAACTTTAATAGATTAATTTTGGTTCTGTATCATGGAAAACGAAATGTACATATAAAATATAATATTTAATATATATTTAATAAGTCAAAATGAAAATATTTGAATTAAAACTATTTATTATTTTCAGCTAATACCGAAAATATCGGTATTTTACCTCAGCAAATACCGGTATTTCGAAATTGCAAAACTGCTCAAAATACCGGTATCCGGTATTGCACAATCACTAAGAGTAACATTCATGCTCAATCCAATGCAAATAAAAATGCGTGATGAAAATGACCAAGGGGCAGGCGCGGATCCACGGGAGGGGAACTGGGGGAACGTTCCCCCTCCAAAACCCCAAGTGTACCTAAATTTTTCAGAATAGAATACAGGAAAATTCTATCGTTTTTCAAAACTTGAACTTGAAGAAAGGTTTCAGGAAAAGCGAGGAGATGAAGCGGTTCTCTACAGAGAAGAATCATGTAGATGTCCCCCTCCCCTCCCCGTTCACAGAAAACAAAATTCCAAATGTGCCCAAAACTGTTCAGGGAACAGAGTATACGCAAATTTTTCCGTTTTTCAAGACGTGAACTAAGGCACTAGGAAAAGCAATTAGACAACAGCAAAAGGGGATCTACGTAGGGGAACTGGAGGGATGTTCCCCTCCCCGATTTTAAAGAGAGGGGAACATTGTCTCATGGTCTCATGTGTAGCTAAAAATTTTTAGAACAGAGAGCAGGAAAATTCTGTTTTATAGAACTTGAACTTCAAGAAAGGCCCCAGGAGAAGCGATCAGACAATACCAGAGGCAGATAGATCCACGGAGGGGAACTGGGGTAATGTTCCTCTCCCCCCAAAATCCCATGTGTAGCTAAAAAATTTTAGAACAGAGAGCAGGAAAAATCTGTTTTGTAGAACTTGAACTTCAAGAAAGGCCCCAGGAGAAGCAATCAGACAATACCAGAGGCTGTTAGATGCACGGAGGGGAACTGGGTGAATGTCCTCCCCCCCCCCCAAATCTTATGTGTAGCTAAACAATTTTAGAAAAGAAAGCAGGAAAATTCTGTTTTATAGAACTTGAAGAAAGGCTGCATGAAAAACGATCAGATAATAGCAAAGGAAGATCCATGGAGGGGAACTGGGGGAATGTTCCCCTCTCCCAAAAATCTCATGTGTGCTTAAAAATTTTTAAAACAGAATGCAGGAAAATTCTTCTGCTTTATAGAACTTGCAGAAAGGTGCAGGGAAAAGCGAGGACAGAGGAAAAGCGGATTCAAAGAGGGGAACTGGGGAATGTCCATCTCCAAAACTCAAAATCCCAAGTAAACCTAAAACTGCTTAGAAAACAGAGTAGGGTAAAACCACCAGATGTAGACACTTTAAGGATTAATTTTTTTCTGTATGTTAACATAGCTTGGAGGGAATTAATCATACCTATATGAATTCAAGAATATTCAGGCAACAGCAAGCCGGTACCGATGGCTTACTTTTTGTACATAGCTGATACCCTTTGCCCTCCCCCAAATTTCCCAGGTAGCAACTTCTGGAGGGGGGGGGGGGCAAATTTACCATATTTCTGTTGGTTTTTGTTGGATCTCTGTCTAATATTTAAAGGAAGATGGGTAAGGGTGGCAGGTTTTAGGTTTTGCTCCGATTCTGAAAAATTGAAGATCTGGTACTGCAAGAATGTTAAGATAGGAGGTTAGGAGTTATAAAAAAATACAAAAACTAAATGCATCTGTCATGATTATGGGCCATTCCACCATCACGTGCGGGAGAAAAATACGCTTAAATTTCATCAACATTTCGTCATATCTCCTAATATTTTAATGAAACATGGGTAAGTAATTTTCTTAATCTACATTTGATACAAAGATACTACTGACGCAATTATATTTTTATTAAACACTTTTGTTATTTAAAATAAAATTTATTTACATGCGTCACGTGCGGGACATCCAAAGTCAACCTGTGGTAACTTGCTTATGAATAAGTTAATATTTTTTCTCTATTAATACAGCAATAAAGAAACAAATTTTAGATTTTGAAAGCAATGGTCCCAACGTAAAGGAAACATGTCTCATAGAAATAATTATTTAAACCATTGAAAAAAAAAGTATATGCCCATTCCATTGAAAATGGTTATTTTGTCCCGCACGTGACAGTTCCTATATTTCATAAAAAAGAAATAATTTTTGAAGAAAGTCTTCGCTTAAGAAGTCACACATGCGCTAGTGATTTCTTAAGCAACAAAATTTTGTTCATCATCCTTTTAAATTATTATTTTTTATGAAATATATGAAGCGTCACGTGCGTAACAAAATTACCGTTTTCCGTGAAATGGTCCTTTTTACTTTCCTCTATATCTAATATATAGAAGAAAGTATTGGATTCGTGCAAATTTTCGAATTTCGAATTTTGACGGATTCGTACGTTTTGAGGTGCGCTGAGTCCATTTCGACCATTTTTGGAAAATGTCTGTCTGTCTGTGTGTGTGTGTGTATGTGTGTGTGTATGTATGTGTGTCACGTCTGTGTGTGACCAGTTTTTTGTGGCCGCTCTACAACAAAAACTACCGCATGAAATCGAACGAAATTTTGTACACATATGTGCCCCTATGTGAACTTGTGCCCATTAGTTTTTGGCGCGAATTCCTCCAAGGGGGGTGGAGCAATGGGACGTTTTTCGAGTTACGCGTGCTTGCTATTCCTCAGGAAGTAACTGGCGGAATCAAACAAAATTTGGTCCATATGTTGGTATTAACAGGAACAGGTGCTGATTCAATTTTGGTGTCAATAACTCAAACGGGGGTTGAGCTATAGAACGTTTTTTGTCGTCAATTGTGACTGCTGTATCTCAAGAAATAATGAACGGAATGAAAGAAAAATTTATCGGCAAGTAGCCCTTAGTGGGTATAAGAACTGATTTTATTTTTGTGTCAACAGCTAAAAAGGGGGTAGCGCAATCACCCGTTCTTTTTTTCCATTTTGAGTGCCCTATCTCAAGAAGTAATGCTACGTTCTGGTTGAAATTTGGAATATATGTGAATCCATATGTAAACAGGCTCTGGTTTAATTTTGACGCCGATCGCTCCAAGAGGTGTTGATTTTTTTTTTTTTTTTGCGAATAAAAATATTTTTATTAATGCAACAATAAGAAAGATAAATCGTAATAGATTGTCGTCTGCGTATTTCTCGTGATTTTAATTGTATGGAAATGATAGGAAATATTATCTCAATGATTTAAAATTTTTAACTGTTGCCATCTTATGTTTGTTAACGAATAAAATATTTGTAATTAATTCAAGCAAGGCTTTTAAAATAACTTTCAATTTTCGCTCTTTGCTTTGCCTTTGCAATAATTCAGACATTGGGATGGTCGTCAAGTTTTTGCATGTGTAATTTTGTTTTTGTTAGGAATATTGCTTCCTCGTCAAGCATGGGGAGGGATCAGAAAAAGGAAAAATATAGAAGAAAGTTTCGTGATGGCCACAACATACTAGTTAGTTATGCTAAAAGTTATAAGGCTACAAGAAGTAAATTCGAGTTCGTGGTCTGATTAAATATTTTTCATCGTACTTAATTTTAAAGGTTCATCGCTCATCGGTATGGCATAATACAGCTTCCTAGTCTTAATTTCCTTTATCCACTTTAGTGCCATTTCTAATCTCCCTAATTGCTTTATTTGCTTTTTGTAGTACTATTTGTTTTCCAGTAATATTTAAAAATGATTCTTTTTGATCACAAATCTGTTTAAACTGTGTTTTGTATATATTTGGTGTAGAGTTATCATAATTTATTTGGTGTAGAGTTGATCATTATTTTTAAAACTTCTGCAGTTCAGTGGCGCAACCACGGAGAACAGACACATTGCCCGTGCCCCCTCCCATGTTTTTCATAGGAGGGGTTTCCATGTTCAAAAACATTTTTTACACTTAAAGGGAAGAGTAGAACGTATATTGGAAATCGAAGATATATTAATAAGGGAAAAAAAAGAATGCCGCGAAAAAATCTAAATTTCTTTTGAAAAGAACCTCGAAATAAAAATTTTCAATCGTGGCGGAAAATTGATCAGAAAGTTACATAACACACCTCCTACTTCTTTTAATGCTACGCGTCGGAAGTACACTTCCCCCACCAAAATCTTTAAAGAGCGTCTCAAATCTCGTATTTAGGGCTTCAATTGCGAAAAATTTCCAGGGAAGAACTACTAACACCTCGCATTCTAACAACATCAAAAATCGTTTAAGATTTTTTTTTTTGGAGCTTCAATTTCGAAAAATTGCCGAACACCTGATGATAAACAAAATAATATGGTCTACTCACGTTTTTAAGACGTCAATTACGAAAAATTTCCGGACGAGGGCCCGATTGCTCCCGTAGGAAATCAGAATATGAAAAAATTACAATTTCGATAATTTAAAGGGGGGGGGGCGTTTAAATCCTCCATCATTGAATATCACTTAAAAACTTCGTTTTCTAGGACTTCAGTTTCAAATTATTTTTGGGGGGAGAGCCCCAGAACCCCACTGCTCGTAACATCATCAAAGTTTGTCTGTAACTGCATTTTTGTAACTTCAATTTAAAAAAAAATTGGGCAGAGGGGTGATCGATTTAGATCTATTTTACCACACAATCGATCGGGGGCTGCCCCAAAAAGTGCCATTTCTTTCTCTACCGTCAACAAATATCGCCTATAATAGTGTTTTCAAAATTTCAATTCTTAAAAATTTAAGCAGAATACCCGCCGAAAATTTCCTCTCCGTAACATCAGAGACCGTCAAAACCTGAGTTCGTAAAACTACAATTTCAAAAATTTTGCGGGGGAGAACCACCGGATCCCCCTGTCAGATGGCGGAAATTTTAAGAGTGCCCCTTCTAAAATTATTTTCTCGTTGCTGCAATGCAAATATTATTTTCTTTAAGCCCTTAAAAATACAACAATGAACAAAACGCTTTTTAAAATTATCTGAGGATTGTAGTAGCAGAATTTGAAATGCATAAAAATAATTTTGATAGAAAGCTTGGACAAGCAGAGAATGAGTTGTAAAACTAAGTTTTTATGGTGTTTTTTTAATGAATATTTTTACATAAAACATAAACATAACTGCAAAAAAGTTCCCCTCCCAAATCCATAGTCTGGATCCGCCACTGCCAAGGGGCGCACTTACCCCCGCCACTTGGTGAAAGTGAGACCCTTAGAAGTAGTACCTTGAAAGATATCTTAAAGCTTCTGCTTGTGGTTTAATTGCCATAATATATGCTTGAAAACCTTAAGAAAAGACCTGAAACTGAACCTTAAAAATTTGGTAAACCTACAAAATTATTTAACCTTCAGAAACTGATCTTTCTGAAAATTAGGGTATGCACCTGAACTCGCCTTACTCTATATTGTGCTGTAAATGTGTACGAGTCACACTATTTCCGTGTTAATTCAAACTAGATAGATATAGAAAGCGTAATCTATATTCCCGTCAAACTGTATATACTTATGTAAATGCTACGGCAGACAGCTCTTAGCTAGTAAGTTAGCTTAGGGGCGGAAAATTGAACTTGAATAATGCTTTTAGTAATCTGGGTTGAAATACAGCTGTACTCATTAAAAAGGTCGCAATTTCTGGTATGCATCTCTTTTTTTTTACTTTCTTCTATATCTAATATATAGAAAAAAGTTGGATTCGTGCAAATTTTCGAATTTCGAATTTTGACGGATTCGAACGTTTTGAGGTGTGCTGAGTCCATTTCGACTATTTTTAGAAAATGTCTGTCTGTCTGTGTGTGTGTATGTGCGTGCGTGTGTGTGTGTGTGTGTGTGTGTGTGTGTGTGTGTGTCACGTCTGTGTGTGACCAGTTTTTTTGTGGCCGCTCTACAGCAAAAACTAACACATGAAATAGAACGAAATTCGGTACACATATGTGCCCCTATGTGAACTTGTGCTCATTGGTTTTTGGCGCGAATTCCTCCAAAAGGGGGTGGAGCAATGGGACGTTTTTTGAGTTACGCGTGCTTGCTATTCCTCAGGAAATAACAGGCGGACTCAAGCAAAATTTGGTCCATATGTTGTCATTAACAGGAGCAGGTGCTGATTCAATTTTGATGTCGATAACTCAAACGGGGGTTGAGCTATAGAACGTTCTTCGTCGTCAATTGTGACTGCTGTATCTCAAGAAATAATGAACAGTATGAAAGAAAAATTTATCGGTAAGTAGCCCTTAGTGGGTATAAGAGCTGATTTTATTTTGGTGTCAACAGCTAAAAAGGGGGTAGCGCAATCGCAAGTTCTTTTTTTCCATTGTGAGTGTCCTATCTCAAGAAGTAATGCTACGTTCTGGTTGAAATTTGGAATATATGTGACTCCATATGTAAACAGGCTTTGGTTCAATTTTGACGCCAATCGCTCCAAGAGGTCTTGATTTTTTTTGAGCAATCACGATTGCTTATTGCTTTCATTTGACTGTTTTTGGCGTCCTATCATTTTATTTTCCCACCGCCACCCTCCGCACCATCACCGTCGACCGGCTCCTCACGATGCTGCTCCTATAGCAAAAGCCGTCTCCAGGTTGCATCCATGTCCTACACATACACAACTACACACACACGCACGCACACACACACACGTACACACGTACGCACGCACACACACACGTACGCACACACACACATACACAAACACATATACACACGCATACATACAGACACCTACACATACACACACACACACAAAAACATACACATACACACAAAAATACTCACACACATACACATCACTACCCACACATTGATGCCTGCACACAGACACAAACACATATGCCTACACACATACACATACCCGCCTACACACATACACATACCCCCCCCCCACACACACATATCCCCCACACACACACATTCATACACACACTTATGCCAGCACACATACCTTCTACACATAAACACACATACGCCCCACACACAAACACACACGCGTACATACACACACACGTGATTGAGAAACACATAATTTGAATTCAAGATGTCGAAATTCAATTTTTTTTTTTTTCGAATAAAAATAGCTTTATTAATGCAACAATAAGAAAGCTAAATCGTAATAGATTGTCGTCTGCGTATTTCTCGTGATTTTAATTGTATGGAAATGATCGGAAATATTATCACAATGATTTAAAATTTTTAACTGTTGCCATCTTATGTTTGTTAACAAATAAAATACTTGTAATTCATTCAAGCAAGGCTTTTAAAATAACTTTCAATTTTCGTTCTTTGCTTTGCTTTTGCAATAATTCAGACATTGGGATGGTCGTCAAGTTTTTGCATGTGTAATTTTGTTTTTGTTGGGAATATTGCTTCCTCGTTAAGCATGGGGAGGGATCAGAATTATAAGAAAGATACAGAAGAAAGTTTAGTGATGGCCACAACATACTAGTTTTTTTTTTTAACATGGACACATTTCAAATTAAATACAGAAATTCTGCTTTTCTTTCTCAGGTTTGCGGAAAAACTTCAATTGCATTAATTAATTATTGCGAGTACGCAGAGTCAAATTTAGCTCCACGCCGCCCCAAGGCACACTTACCTTGCAACTTACCTTGAATGTATCAACTAACGCTTCCTTAAATACTGATTTCGAAAACTTTAAAATTCAAGCAACTAAAAGGGTCAGGTCAAATTACATTGCGCGGCAAAAAATGTTCTCTCAAAATATTTCTGACACCATTTTAGCTGATTCTTATGAAAAATGATCCCCTTAATCCAGATATGTCCATCGTTTATCCCCATTACCCACCCTGTTTTTTCGATAGCGACCCCCCCCCTTTTTTTATTATTTTTGACAGTTTTAAATTTATTTCTTTTATATGGGGGAGCATTAATCGTTAGCATTTTCTGGGGTACTAGATAGAAGAAATGGTCAAAAAGCATGAAAATTTGTAGCAAGGATGGACACTTCATGGTGTTATTTCCCTAAAAATATTTAAAAAATATCAAAACAATTATTTTTTCTTCCGTTCTTTCTTTTTTTCTTACAATTTTTCACTTATTTTTCGGTGCAAAACCAATGTATATGCGTCACTTCTATGAGCCCTATATCCGAAAAAAAAAAAAAAAAAAATCACGTTGAGAAAATGAATCATTTGACAGATACAAATATTGAAGCCATCCTCGAATTACTTATTTTTATTGAAGTTACATTTATATATAATTAATATTTATCACTTCTTGATGATAAAATTAAATAAAAAGCAAATGATTTCACTACAGAAAATAAATTTTACTTTTCTTATTTTCTACAGAAATGTAAAAAAAGTGATAAAAACAAAATTTGGACGCCCCTTAAAATTTGATACCCTAGGCCACTCCCTACTCTGCCTATTTGGAATTTCAGCTCCGCGTATACGATTTATTTCCTCATTCTCACGTAGCATTTTACTGCTGCTACACGTAACAAATTTAACTATATAGTCTTTCGATAGATGGCAGCACTAAAATCAATTATGTTTTTATTTCGTTGCAATATATAATATTCCTTCAACTTAATTCTTGATACTTTTCCCCTTTGAAATTTTTCAGGGAATCAAAAGAGCATCTTTAAAACATTAATATGTTTTTCTTTTTCTATTTTTTTCAACTGCAGAATCCAAAGCAAATTTTATTTCATGTTATTTCAATGGTGACAGTAACATTTGCCGTCTTTCCATTATAGCTGTTTATGTTATTTATGCCTTCTTTTTATTTTAATTTTGTGTTATCCACACAGTCGGATCTGGGGGGGGGGGGGGGAGTGGCAAGCCGGGGCTCTTGCCGTGGGCGGCAATTTTAGGGAAGCGGCAAATTCGAGTGGTGCTTCCAGGGGCGGACTTGCTCCACCGGCCTACGCCCCCCCCCCCCCCCCCTCTTTGTACGCCTTCTCGGCTTTCTTTCTTTCTTTCTTTCTTTTTTTTTTTTTTTTGCACTCTCGAATCTGTTTGCCTTCGTTTTTTAACCGACTTCAAAAAGGAGGCGGTTATCAATTCATACCGTATGTATTTTTTTTTTTTTTTTTTTTTGTTTGTCCACTCATAGCGTCTCACCTAGTGAACCGATTTTGATGATTCTTTTTTTAATGGATAGGGGATTGCTCAACTTAGGTCCCATTACTTTGTTTGACCATATTTGTTCTTTAGAAAAAAAGTTATGGGCAAAAAACAGTAAATTTTATGCAATTCCCTATTAAATGATTTTGTAGCGAAGTTCGCACTTTTCATTCGTGGATAACGGTGGCTCAGTGGTAGAATTCTCGCCTCCCACACACGAGCGACCCGAGTTCAAATCCCGACTAGGAAAAAGTGAATTTTACTAAAATTTCGTTTCTACTGTTTCTCGAATTTTCTATTAATTTCTGTATCTTTCCAAGTCTGGAAAGTTCCAGCACTTTCTCAAGTTGTATATAAGGAGATGTAACGTTCATTCGTGGTTCTGAATAAAGATCTCGAGTTGAGACTAACGAGTATTCGCTTCATTTGGCTTTCACATTGTCTTCGCTATCTTCATATTCTATTCTATTCTATTCAAGAGTCACAACTGACTGCAACTGTATTTATGTCGAGGACTGCATGCAAAGTGCCTTGCCTCCATTATTTTATATACCGATAGATGGCAGCACCATCACCGGATCGAACAGTTAATGAGAATTTAGAACTAGTCCAAGAGCTAATAGCTACCTGGTACTAGCACCCCCAGAGGTATCGTTTCACTTGGAGGACATTGAGACCACGAGCATATTTAACGTCGCCCAGTCCCCTTTAATGACGACGGTGGGTCTTCGACCAGCGGGGATCGAACCCGAGCCCCTCCGGCCCCGAGTCCATCTTCATATACGCGACAATAGGAAACTCATTGTTATAAAAGTTTGGTGCCATATAACAGTAACATTAATAGTAATTGTAATGATAATTTTGAATGAAGGCTTCTCTGAAGCAAGCATCAAATTTCTTCAAGGGATATTTCGATAATGGGGAATCTGGTGCTGTCGTCTCATTTTTGGCGTAAATAATTTTATTTTAGTAACCCTGCTGATTTATAGTAACCCTATGTGAATTATCAAAATCTTCCTTTCTTCACTGTAAAAAAAATCCGTAAAATTTACAGAAAAAATCTGTCAGCCAGGACGCCAGTTTTCTTCCGTTTATTTTACAGAAATCTTCCGTATTTTTATTATTTATTCAAGCTGATTTAATTTTTTATGAAGATTAAAAAAATGAAACTATACTTTCATAAATCCATTTCAATATTTACTATACTACTACGAAATACATGTATACAAAGGTAAATTTCCGAATATGCCTCTGTAACAGATGACAAAAAAACATAATAATAAAATATTGATTAGGATGCAATGAAATGGAAGTTGAAAACGATTTAAGACTTACTCGCTTTAAATAAATATAAGATCAAAAACTCGAGCACGAGAACCAAAATCCAAGCACGCGGGCGAAATTTCGAAGATTCGAAGAAAACCAAAGTATAACCGGTTACAGATTCAAAAAAACAGAGAAATCCTGTATTTTATTACGAACAGTTTTTTTCTGTAAAAAATACGGATAACTTCTTCAAAATTTACAGTTTTTTTTACAGTGTTCAGTGCTATTGCTCCATAGTAGGGGTAAACCTAACCTGGAAGCGAGGTGATGCAGTGATTAAGATCTGCTTAGCCTTCACAATGCTACCATTAGGCTTGACTCAACTACTTTGTAGTATTTTTATCATTATCATCTATGCCGATAACAGATAATCGGGACTAAGTAAGAAAATACTGGATTGCATCATGAGCAACTTAGATGCTGTGGAATGTAAATTAGTTAGGAAAAACGTAATACTTAAATGGTTATAATTAAATTAACTACGCATGATTTCCAGAGAGGAACAAAGATAAGTTTTTAGTGCCAATCGCTTAAAGTTTAACGCGTGTCAATAGTTTTTTTTTTTTAATATGGAGCATTTTTAAGAAAAAAATGTGAAGTTTCGTGATGGTAACTTCTTATTATTTCTGAAATACCTACATTTACACTAAAAAGAATGAAATAAAAAAATTTTGAAAAAAAAAAAAAAAAAAAATAGAACCGACTTCAAAATTGCTCTAAAAAGTGAAAAATAATTTTATTCTTTAAATACCATCGATAATGCTTTTAAACATAATTTTTGAAGTTGGCGAAAAAACGATAGATAAAATCATTCACAGCCATAACTCAAATACAACTATAAATTTAACCAGGACCAGTTTCTTCACTATCACATACATTATGCATTGATGACGGCATATTTGAATAGCGATATAAATGTTTCGTTCGTAACTTTGGATGCTTTTCTGAAAAAAAAATATGAACGAAGCATAGTTACACTGGATTTTACGTTTTGTTTTTGCGCCAACTGCAAAAATTATGTTTAAAAGCATTATCGATGGTGTTTAAAGAATAAAATTATTTTTCACTTTTTAGAGCAATTTTGAAGTCGGTTCTATTTGTTTTTTCAAAATTTTTTTTTCCTACCCTGGAAATATGCGCGACTTCCGTTTTTTTTTTTTTCTTGCGCCCTTAAACATGTGTGTCTTCGTTTTTCTTTACAAACCTGAACTCAAAAAGGGCTTTGGGATTTCAGGTTGACGCCCTCTTAGGGGGACCTAGTCCACCCGTGTGTGCTCCCGGCAGGGTAAATAGGCGCAAGAACTCCCTAAAAAACTTCGCAGAAAGGATAAAAATCGTATAGGTGGGATTTTACGCTTTCTCGGTTTTTTTTTTTTTTTTTTGCTGACAATTGAAATTGATTAATAAAGTCATTTATTTTTGAAAAATTGCGTGTTTTTCAAAAGATGTCGGTAAAAAGAGGCGGCGAATAGCAAGTGCTTCTTTGCAAATTCGTCGTTTTTTGGAGTTAAAGAGTGGGATGAATAAGCACTTTTAGTGGGACGGAACTAGAACATATGTACTAGCCACCGAAATAGTTCCATCCCTATAATAAATTAAATAATAATTTACTGAATATTGATTGCTTCCTCGTTGATCAACTATTGGCTCCTGGTGTAGGTGCCGTGCTTCCAGTACATTTTAGGGGACGGCATATTTCATGCTCAAATCCATAGAATAGTTTTTCCGTTACAAATATTCTAACGGTCCTTTTCTTAGAAACGGGGGGGGAGGGAGGAGCCTGTAAATTTCGCAGGGGGCATTTACAAGTACCAGCAAGTAAATATATGACTGTCCGTCATGGGCGCAAAAAGGAGGGAAACAGTGTTGTCCCCAAAGAAAAAAATACTGCTAATTTTGTTCTATAGTCTTTATTGTGCAACTATAAAATATAAGTGTTTGGAGATTTTGGTGTAACATCTGACTGGTATTACACAGAACAAAGCATTAAATCAGCAGAAGAATACTTAGTTCAGCTATTACGAAGAGGGTCATTTTGTAAATGTTTAGATTAAAAAAGATTATAGCTGAATCATCTGGCTAAGAACATCGACATTGAGAATTTGCTGATTATTAGTAGAAATGCTAAGGATCGTAAACACAAACCTTCAACGACATTTTATTAAAAATTGTGCTGTTGGCAGTGGTGAGCGTGTGACTATGTGACAGTGGTGAGCATGGCAACCAAGGGGGGTTGAACCCCCCAGTGGTGCAACTCCCTTTTGATTGCACCACTGCTCGGTCCCCAGAAGGTTGAGTATATTATTTGTTCAAAAATCTTCCATATTGTTAAAGAGAAGAAACGGACATGCTTTGGGAAAACGAAGTAATTTTAATAGAAAAAATATAGAAAGTTGGTGTAAAATCTAAATTTCTTTTAAAAACGAGCCTTAAAAAATGTCTATAGTTGCAGATTATTCATCAGTTAATCACGTCTCACACCTACAATTTCTCTCATTCCCCCTTCCTCCTTGTTTTTTTTATTTTTTTATTTTTCCTAGACAGTCAAAAAATGAGAAAGTCTTCAAAATTTTACGCTTTGGAAGCTCCTTCTCTTCTCCCAGCATAAACCGTTCAAGAACGTCTCAAATCTCGTTTCCAAGGCTTCATTTTCGCCAAATTCCAGGGTAGAACTACCTTTTACCTCGCCTTCTAATAACATCGAAAATCGTTTAAGAATGCCATTTTTAACTACAATTTTGAATAATTGCCGAGCCCCAAACGTTACCAAATATGGTCTACAGCCACGCTTTTAAGACTTCAATTTCCGAAAATTTCCGAACAAGGCCCTCGAACCCCCTTTCTCTAATGCCATCCAATTCGTCAAAAATTGGATTTTTAAAACGACAATTGATTGATGCGCTTAGCGCGCAGTCCCTTTAAAATAAAGTGAGCTGACGCTCCCGTATAAAATCTGAAGATGCCAAAAGTACAATTCCGAAGAAAAATAAAGTGAAAAGCTTTAAACTCCTCTCCCTAGTATCACTGAATATTGCTTAAAAACTTTGTCTTTTAGGACTTCTATTTCGAAATGTTTTCTGGGGAGAGCCCCAAAGCACCCCCTTCCCAAACATCATCAAAATTTGTCGGTAAATGGGTTTTGGATCCTCAATTTCAAAGAATTGGGAAAGGGGAGATCGATTTCACTCTAGTTTTCAAAACAATCGGTCGGAAAGTAACCCCTAATTCCCATCCCTTACACTAACATCAATAAATATTGCCTATAATAGCGTTTGTAAGACTTCAGTTTCTAAAAATTTCCTCGTAAGTCCTCACGAAACTTTCTTCCCCGTAATATCACCAGAGACACACTAAACTTGCGTTCTTAGGACAACAATGTCAAAATATCTCTGGAGCAGATCCCCTGGATCCCCCCTGTAAGATAGGGAACATTTTAAGTGCGCTCCTGCCAGGTCATTTTGTTTTTTCAACAGTAAAAAAGATTTGGGCTCGAAAAGAACTTGCAGACATTTGCAAACTGATTTTTTTGCACTATGTCCGTTTTAACGAAAAATTTTTTCATTCTGACATGCTTAGTATAAAATAAATTTTTAATCAAACCCTTTCGCACTTTACAGTTTATTAAAAATGTTAAAATACAACTTGATAGAAAAATTTAAAGCAAGATAGATGTAGGCGGGGGGGGGGGGGCATTTTGAAGTTTTGCCCCACCTCGGAAACTTCCTAGATCCGGCACTGGTAATCCATACTGAATGAGTGTTAAGTAAAATGTTAGATTTATTATTTTGTTAAAATTAATTTTTGCTGAACGTTTTTTTTTGCAAACATTTAATGCAAGGTAAATGAATTATAAATTCATGCTCGGGGTGCCCTCCTAGAGGGAGGGGGGTTCTGGCGCAGACTGCACAATTAAATTTTTTAGAGGGGTGTTTTGAGGGGTATTTTTTACTTTTATGGGGCTCTTGCTTTTTGGGGAAGGGGTTTCACGTGATTTAGGGGGGTGCGCCCTTGCTCTTAGGGGGGTGGGATGAATCCCTGATTCATAATAAAACAATAACAAAGTATGAATATAAACTAATAGTGCTTAATTTTTGTTCTATTTTTGATTTATGATATTCAACCAGTACTGGTATAAAATAACGCTTTGTTCGTTTGTTCAATTATTAATATTTCTGCTTTCAGCGACTTTTAATAATATTTCGTAGCACTCGTTGTTAATGAACTCAGAATGTACAGATTATTTGAAAACTTCAAATCGAGAAGAGCAAAACCAGACTCAAGTAACTTTAGAAATTTCCTGAATAAAAATTATTCGAGTAAAAAAAAAAAAATGTTTAAAAAACTAAGATTTCATTATAAACATTTTTTTCACATATACTTTTCTTATTTAAATCATTAATTTCTTTAGGGTAGTTCAATCTCAGTCGTACATTTTTTTTCTTCTTTATTTTCTGTGGATAATATGGAGTATTTACATTCAAAGTTCTGCTTTATTTGCATATTCCATCATTTTATCATATTTTTCGTGTTAAGAGCTTACAGCAAACCTAAAATTCAATAAAAATAGCTATGAGACCAAAAGGCTACGATGTATAAAAGCTATAAATAGTTACTTCACTGCTAAAACACATGTGTAATTGGTTTATCCCCAATTATCCCCAATTTCACCGACATTTCAATTTTTTTTTCTCTCTTTAATATATCAAAAGGTTATGATTGAAACTGAAAAACAATTGGGGGGGGGGGGCTTTTTTTATATGGACAAATTGTAGGGGGGCACCATGAAATTGCTTGATTTAATTACTATTATTATTATAATCATTTGTTATTAATTCTATCATTATTATTGTTATTAATTTTATTATTATTATTGTTATTAATTTTATTATTATTTTCTTTTTCATTATTACTATTATTATTACTATCATTTGTTACATGTGTTTCTTATAAATCAAGGAAAAAAGTGCTTACGGGGGTTGGAACTTTTTTTTTTAATCACTGGGAACGAATCAGCAATTATATACGTCTTTATGCATGTTAAGGTTCCCTTAATGTTTTGTATATTATTTTAATATTCGTAAAAAAAAAAATCCAAAACAAGATTTAGTTTTCTTAAATTGCTCATGATTAATTTTCTTTATCAAGCATAACTAAGTAATTATTTTTAAATATTGATTTTTACTTCTTATAGTTTTAAATGTATTCAAATAGTTTTCTCCAAGAATAAAAAATATAAACATTTAGTATTTTATTTTAAGCGTCGGGTTTTATTTAAAAAAAAAAAAAAAATCGTTGAGCGAATTTACTTATCTTTTACTATTATCTTCTATTATTATTAGTAACTTAATACTGTTCACTAATCAACATGCAGTAAGTTTTTATGAAAGTTATAATTAGCATTCGATAGGTTTAAATAAGTAGCTACAATTGTGACAGTTATGAAAAATTATATTTTAAGACTTATAAGTAGTTCTAACTTTCTGTTTATAAGGATTAAAAACACAGCATTAACTTTTAGTTGCTTTTATTTTAGTTATTAAACACAGTCTTGTTGTCAGCAGGAATTCAATTCTGTTTTTCATCAACAGAAAGTGTATGCACGTGACAAATATGTCTATTCGCTCTGTGTTATAAATAAACTTCTTGCAGTTATTTCTTTAAATCCTTAAGATAGGTAAATGACTCACATTACAGTGCGTGAAATTCATTGTATATCATTAGTAATGTTGAAAAAAAACCGGAAAAAATGTGACTATGAAATAACTTTAAAATTTAGTATAATAATTATTAAATTTTGGTTTACACAATACGCTCTTGAAAAAAAAACAGATTAGTTGTCTGGCACGAAAGAAGTCGCCGAAAGGTATTCGCTTCTTAATTCTTAACGAAATATACCACTAGGTTTCTATTTTAGCTCATTTTGATATAAATGCAATCTTCAAGTTGTCTTTAATGAGAGATATCATGTTTTTGAACCTTAACTGTTTGCACTGTTAAAACTGCGTATTGCGAGTGGTGCCTTTTTAGGTGAAACGTCGTAGCACCAGTAGCACCTTCTTAAGGTTACCAATTGGCTCCTCTGGGGCACCCTTAAGGGAACAATTTTTCATAGGGTACCATAGTGAGTCAAAATAGCACCCTTTTGGAGGTGCCGCGTCGCTGGTGCTACAGCGTTTGATCCTAAAAGGTGTCATATACAACCCGCAGTTTTAACAGCTTATTCATCTTAACGGTAGGGAGAAGTATGTAAAATATTTTTTTTTTTTTTTTATTCCACTTGTAGAGTTTTTTTTCGATTGCTGATGCTCTGTTTCGCACTTTTCAACTCTATATGTGAGAAACAAAGGGATACAAATGAACGTTTTGAAATTTTGAGAAAAACGCATTTGAAGTTCAGATCCTAGGTGTACTTTCAGTGGTTTTTTTTTTTCTAAAGTATGCTTTATAGCAGCACCTACTAGGATCACTAGTTCTATCTCTTGCCCCGAAACAGAGGAGGGGTTATTTTACCATTTGTACAGGTTAGCTCGAAATTTTAAATTTCGGCACTTTACAGCCATTGGCTTCTCATTGATTCAATTTACATTCCTTATAGAATACCTTTCCAATGTCCTTTAAATATTTGACGGCTGTTTCCTTTACTTAACTTGTTTATGATTCCGGTACTAGTAAATTAGTGCTTGATTTTTGAAAGCGTGTATTTTTTTTTTTTTGATTACTCAATGAAAAGCGAAGTTACTGGTGTTTAGTTTAGCTATTGTTGCAAAACTGATGTAAAAGTAACGTAAGGCAATACAGTGGAAAAAAAACGCTGCCCTTTTCTACAAATTCTCCACAAAAGAGGGTTATTTCTTTTGTTAAAGATCGCGTTTACACACTAAACCACTGTATCGAAAATTTAAATTCATAAAGATCCCTCCCGATGGTCTATCATTTCAGAATTTTCCAAGATGGGGTGGATGTTATAGTATACTTAACGCATTTTGTAGGAAAAACAACATTATATATAGATGCATGCGAAATTGCACCCTATGTTCGGTATTGGGAAGTGGGGGGAGGGTAAAAGCCCAAATTATGAGTCTGTACCCCTCCCATAAAATTTAAGTTTGATACTCCCTTGTATCTGCACCTTGGAGGTAAGGAATTTTTTTAATTCGAGATTTTGGCACCTTTTACTTTCTCAGGTATAAAACCCAAAAATTTCGATAAACAAATGTTCATTTTATTGGCTTATGAATAACATTCATATCATCACTGTTTTTGCAATTTAGTGCTCTTTACTTTCCAGGTATACATATCTTCTTTGAATTCCTATATTATACGAGAGAGAAAAAAAGACATCTGTTGTAAAACATGATGTTATGCTGTAAACAATATGTTTCTTTGTTGTTAAAGTTGTATGATTATTATTGATAAGTTTAAATCGCACAAGTAAACCAAAAAAAAAAAAAAAGAGCATTATGAAACAAATGCTCTTTGCTTCTGGTTTGTAAAATATTAATGAGGTAAAGTCATGCAAGATGACGGTTCTTTAAAATATGAAGTACCTGTATATTTTTTTATTTGATTTAAAGTCGGTTTTTGATACTTTTGGTCTTCTTTGAGTCACTTTGGGCACGATCCAATTTCGATTCGAGATTCAATCGGATTCGATTTGCATCAAAGACTTTTTCTTAGAAAAATAAATTTTAATAGGAATCTTATGGCTCCTTTTGAGACTACTGGCTTTTCGAAGTACTAGGATTCATTTTTTCACCAGATCACCATTGCTATGATAAAAGGGAAGACGGGAAGACATGCTTTGCTTGTGTCCAAACTTTAAACTTTGATTGAGGGACACAAAGGGCAACTTTTTAACTCTATTCCATTAGTTTTTTTTTTACCTGTTTTATTTCACCCTAATAAACTTTGGGTTAGGAATCAAAAGTGTCTCTAGCCGGCTCATATCAGCCCTGTTTATGAAGTAGGCTCTGGTAATCCAAAAAAAAAAAGAACATCATCAGCTTGATGCGCAAATAATTGATTTATGAAATTCACACAGAAGTTTTCCTTTGTCATTTTTGTGATACCCCATAACAAAGACTATCCCCAGCTAGCATTCTCAGAAGGGGGGGGGAGGGTTCGTGGTTAAACAAATTAGTTTTTATTTCTAAATAAAATTGATATAAATTTTTCTTTATTTTGAATCATGTTAATTGTAAGTGGCAACAGGAAAAGGTAGCCCATATTCGGAGATATGCTGCCTATATGCTGCATAAAAATAAAGTTTAGTACAAGAATAAATTTCATACGTTCCATTACAGTGCCGCACTTGTTCACATTCCAATATGCGCAGCTGTTAGGCAAGCAATGTATATTTGTTCACTTATTTTAAAAAATAAATCACTAGATAAAAATGCATTATGTTGTCTTTCTAATTTCTTAACTTAACGCCTTTTTGTGTGCGAGCAATGCTGTAGTTGGAACACAAATTAAGGGCACTCAAGGGTGGATCCAGAAACTTTTCAAGTAGAGGTTTTTCAATACCTACAATACTCCTTACTATGTTTCCTGAATTTCAGTGTTAAAGTTCCGAACGCAATCACTTATTATTTCAATTCAGAAAATTTTCAATGAATGGCCACGAACTCCTCTTCTTCTGACATCATCGAAAGACAAATAAAATTGGCTTCTAGGTGTCCTGGTTTATGGAGTTTTCTTTGATTAAAAAATGTAAGTTTGGATTATTTAACTAATTTAGGTTAAAAACAGATATTTGTTTGTTTACCTGTACTACATTAAAACCTGCTCATGTCTGTCTGTATCTATAACCCTATTTCCTCTGGAGTAGCAATGTCTACCAGGTCAATACTGGTGCCGTTTGCTACAAGACATTCGGGAGAAGCCTGTTCTGTCTCACCTCTTCAAACTTGAAGGCGATGAAGATAGGGTTCGGAAATCCAATCCCTAAGACATCCTCCCCTTGGATGTCCTCATGATGGTCCATGAGTACAAGCACCAAAATTATCAATTGTCACCCACCACAGGCGGCTTTGCGACACCGCAAGTAGTGAACGGGATTTGGCGTTCGAAGCGGCCATTGTTCGGAAATCCCAAGTTTTTAAAGCTTTGTTTAAAGCAATCTTCCTAAAATTTCATTTTTTAACAACAAAAAAAAATATGTAAAATGAAATAATAAACAGCAATGCATACGAGTGAAAATAATTAACACAAATTTTATAGTCACATCAGGAATTGCAAAGACAAATCCTATGCTCAAATAAGATATCTTCTCATGACGAAGTAGTAAACATGTAGTTTGGTTCTATTTAGTTCTTCTAAGTTTAAATTTTAACATTAATTTTACTGGTTACTCGTTCTTTGATGAATTTTAATTTATGAAAAGAGTGATACGATATTTACTTTAAAATTCGCTAATGCAAGAGCGCTGAGAAAGCTTAAACATTATCATCTTAGTAGGAAATATTGACTTTATAAGTGAAAATCAAGGTACTCAAATTTGTTTGTCTCCGCTACCTTTGATCTCCAAAAATGAAGGTCATTGACTCTGGTGCATTGAAAAGTTTATTAGAGATTACAGAAAAGCTTATCATTTTCTCACATGTTTATTCAATCTATAATTATATTCGAGTCCATGAAGTAAATTTTGCCAACGAAGTTTGATGTTTAATATGGATTATATTCAGAGATTGCGGGAGAAAAGAGCGTAAAGTGTTGCATCATAATATGTTCCTAAGTATATATGTAGTCATATTGTGTGCAGCATGTTTTAAGCTTCTTTAAAAATGATTTTTTAGTCATGTTTGGTTACATAATTAAAATTTGAGAGCAAATATTAACTTTATTTCATCATGCACAAAACTTTTCGGTGTATATAGGATGTTGTACACGACGATGCATTTGATACTTTGGGTCTAGTTAGTTCTTTCAAAGAATATACTTTTGTAGTTATTAGTACTATATGTTTACCTTACGTGTTTAATTTGTGAATGAAACAGCATTTTTCTTACTAAAAATGTACATGTATTTTACCTATTTAATTCTTTTCATATGTGTTTAAGGAGGACTAAGACATGTTACACGAAATAATCAACGTTTTGTAGCAGAAATATACAGATTACTGAATACATGTGTTTGGGGGTTTCTAGACCCCCCCCCCCTTTACCAAATGTCCCTACATCTGAAAACTCTCACTTTGAATTGAAAAGAGATACCTGAAAAACCCGAAACACGTGTATTCAATTATTTCTATATTTGTGCTACAAAACGTTGGTTATTTTCTGTTACTTCTCGGCACAAATGTATTTATTTGTTTCTTATTTCTTACTAGAGTCATGTTTTTAGAGAATTTGTGTGAATCGCAAAGCATTTTGAAAAAAGATAAAATTGCAAAGCATGTCATAAGCCATTTATTTGTTACATTTCATATCATACAGTAATCAAATTTTTCAGAGTACTTGTTTGCTAAATTATTCAATAATACATACAGATATGTTCTAAAATCCCACCAAATATGTTATCTAAATTGTAAGTCCTTTTTCAATGGCAAACAAAGTAACTCAGTTTTATTTACAATAAAGACAAAAATATATCTCTCAGTTAATTTATGAGCTATTTTTAATACATTTTTTTTTGCAAAATTTCAGTTTTCTCTGAATGAATTTACTTTGTAATATACCTCTAGATATAAAACTCATTAAGCGGAAAAAATATGTCATCGAAAAATTTCATGGTAGGGTGATTTAATAGTTTACGTCAATGAATGTATGTTAAAACTAAATCAAACGCAGATCAAATCTGCTATAAAAAAAACTAAGTGCAAATGTACCTGTAAACCATGCAACAAGAAAGGAACAATAAAATGCATACTAATACAAAGATATCCTTAGTATTACAAGACGTTATATATATACAACTTCACATGATCTTAGCAAAAATTAAATAAAACATTGGATATCTCCATATTATGTATATCACAGACGTTTCCATCAAAAGTTTCAAATGCTAAAACTCATACGAGTTTCACAGAGTTGGAAATGGAAGATCTTCTCAGCGAGGATGTTTTGAAGTCCTTACAACTCACACTATCCTTATGAAGTCTGGGTTCAGGCATTGAGAACCGGAGTTTTTCCCAGAACCTACGATCGCCCCAATGTACCAGAGAAGCAGATCTGAGGCAGATTCGCACATCTGGATCGAGTTCTTTGAGGCTGATTTTGTCCAAGAGAACAATTATCAGACGATGGCGCCGATTGCATTGATTCTCGTGGTGAGCCGCCTTCAGCTCGTAGGTACACCACTCGCTTTTCAAGTACTGCTCAGATACGACAGCAACTGTGCAACGACTGCATTCAATGGCTTCGGAGATCGCTTCAGCAACATATTCGGCCATCGGAAGATCTCTGTACCTCAGGCAAAGCCTGTGAGGATATGTGCCATCTTCAAGTTCTGGAGCAAGCATTTGGGACACGAAGGCTTCATCTTTCTTACAGTACGACAAGAAAGCATCGAACAACTTTTCGGTCTCTCCATGTGGATTGTTCCGCTGGAAGAGGCGAATACCATATCGACTGTAAATCCAGATTTTCATCTCACTGTTATAAATACAAAATATTATCAAACAGAATGCTATCAGAAGAAATATAGGAGCTATAATCATGACCGGTATGTAGCTACCAGAAAACTCAGCTTTGTAATACGTTAAGGCGCTATGATTGGAACAAGCTGAAGAGTTGAATTCCAAGACATATAGTCCAGCTGACTGGTTCTTGTAGCATCTGACATCTTCGCGATCCGTTACAAATGATCCAGAAACTACTAACCAGTCCTGAAAGTTTCCAAGATATTCACAAGAACAAGTCCAGCTGTTATGACTGAGCTTAACACCGGTCAAACGATGGTTAACGTTGAGATTCCACACTAGAAAATCAATTAGATTATTGTGGTCAAGATGCAAAACACGCAGAAATTTTAAATGACTGAAACTTGAGTTGTTAATGGTTGAAAGACGATTGTATGACAAGTACAGTTCTTGTAAACTAGTCAAGTTCGTGAATTCATGGCCTTGTATAACTGATATGTAATTATGTTCCAGATGCAGTTTCAACAAATTTTGCAGACCGTTGAATGTTCTGTTCCTAATGATATGAATATTGCTTCCGTTTAAGTGCAATATTCTCATATTTTTCCTCCCAATAAATGAATGACTTCCAACTTGGCTCATATCGTTACCATCTAAATACAGATCGGTGACATCCATAGGTATCCGGGCAGGCACACGAGAATATCGTCTAGAACTACAATCCACGATATTCGTATTCCATGTCTGGTCCGAGTAACAAGTACAGTTTTCTGGACACACCATTTCACAATCGCAAGCATCAAACTCGCAACAGTGGCAAAGAGCGAAACAGTGGCTTTTATACTTGCAGAGAAACTCATTAGATTTTGCTCTTGTAATTGGAATTAAAGCATGCTGCCTAGGAAAGGTCATATGACAAAGTACATTCTCTAAATCAACTATTCTAGGATATTGGCGCATATCATCCAAATTGTTGATACGTTGCAACCACTCCATCGTGCAATCACAGTGCAGGGGATTTTCTGATAAATAAAATGTCGGTAAGTTTTTGTTTATTGGAATGCTAATCAATCGCAATGCATTGATATCTAAATTTTGAATGTTGTTGTTTCTTAAATCCATCATCGTAAGATTTGTTTTGCTCATAAAGGTGAAAGGATTTATAATTTTTACGGAATTATTCCTGAGAGAAGCAGCTTCTAAAGCATTCGGAAACGTAGCGGCATTTATTTCTTTAATCCGATTAAAAGATGCATCCATATAACGTAGTTTCAGTACAGTTTCCAACTCGAAATAATTTCCTAAGCTGTCTATGCGATTGGAATGCATGTCAAGATGCACGAGTCCACTTGGGACTAATGCATAGTCGAACCATGTGATGTTGTTCCTTGAAACGTTTAAAACACGAAGATTTTGCAAATTCATAAACAAACCATTTATGTCAGACAATAAATTATCATTGAGTTCAATTTGCTCTAGTTCTATGGCGTCATCGAAAATACCGTGTTCTAGTGATTGTATTCTATTTTTTGATAAATCCAGAATACGAAGTGAATATTGATCTCGTAACGTTCCTCGGCTTAAATTTCCAACCAGATTGCTCTTCAGATCAAGAACAACAAGACTTTTCAGGTTTTCAAATGTATCATTAGTTATGTTTGATATTGAATTTAGTGATAAATCTAATTCTTGCAAATATTCCATTTTGTTTATAGCTACCGGGAAGGACGTAAGGCTATTGTTTTGAAGACTCAAGTAACGAAGACGCGTTAAATTCATAAGTGCATCGGAATGAATGAGTTCCATGTGATTATTCCGTAACACAAGATCTTGGAGACTTATCAGACCGTTGAAAGTATCGGCCTCGATGAGTCGAAGTTTATTATTGGTGAGATCAAGAATTTTCAGATTTGAAAGATGGGTAAAAGATTTTTCAGCTATGTACTCGATTTGGTTATCCTGTAAATGCAAAACTTGTAGACTCAGCAACGATTGGAATGGTGTCCCTTCTAGTCTCCGGATCCGATTGAAACTCAAGTTTAAAGTTGATAGACGGTTCGGATTTTTAAACGAATCCAACAGAAAATGAAGCTCCGATATTATGTTATGGGAAACATCAAGATGCGATAGCTGGGACAATGACCTAAAAAGGGCAGATGGGAAACCTGCTATAGAATTGTTGCTAAGCAGAATCTCGCGAATCTCTGTGGAGTGGTGAAAGAAGTGTGGATGGAATTCACTCAACTTGTTATTGGATAGGTCAATGAAGTGTAGTCTTTGTAATCCAATCAAGGCATAGGGCGACATTTGGGATATTTGATTACCACGGAAGGTCAGGTTTCTTAGGCGTCTCAATGATGACAAAATTTCATCTGTGAGGTACTTTATGCGGTTGTAAGATAAGTCTAAAATTTGCAATTCGGGTATGCACGGGAAAAGCTTCCTCTCCTCCAATCCCAGCTGTTTGACATCTTGCAGAGCATTGCGACTTAAATTCAAATATTTCAGATTGATAAGGCCACAGAACGGATATTCGGGAAGCATAACGATATTGTTTTCAGCCAGGTCGAGATATTCCAACTCGCGAACTTTCGTGAAAGTTCTATGTCCAATACTGAGGGGCGATCTACCCTCCAGTAGTTTACCGGTATGAACTGTGAAGTTCTTTAACACTGTTAGTCCGTTCAGCGCATCATCTGCTAATTCGGAAAAAGCACAACGCTCGAACCTCAACGACTGCAAGTGTTTGAGATGCGCTAAGGAACTATTTTTAAGGCGGCCTTCGACATACCGATCATCACAGATGATAGTTAGTCCTACTGTATGCGTAGACTGTATAAGGCTGAAATTGGTACTGTCTGTCTGTGTGCCTACTCCACTCACATGGCATGTTAGTAGGACTCCTGGTTCAACAGTGTGGAACTTCTTTGTTGTCCATTGACAGTCACTAGGAGCCATATAACTCATTGCGTTAGAAACCAGTCCAACAACACATATTAAGATGATGGTCTTCAGTTGGTCCTCCATTTTTTCAATGATATGTTTAGATTCAGTGACCTTCACAGAATGCAACTGAATCCTAAAATTGCTTGTTTACTTAATGAAAAATATGTATCTCTATATTTACATTCAAAGCTTGAAGTTGCGCACATTGGAGAAAATAAATACATATTCTGATTGATTTTTTAAAATTTTCTATGGTGAACATGGAATAATATTATTTCAATAAAATTTTCTTTAACAATAACTATATTACTGAAAAAAGGGACGTGTTTTAAAAACAGCTAAACACTTTCTCGCTATTTATTTATGTTGTTCTTTTTTTTTCTTATTGTTATTGTGTTTTTTTTCTTTGTAATACTCACACAAGACCTTTAGCTATGTCCTTGCAAAAACTCTCTAAATTGCTTTTGGCTACTCTACCTATTATTCCCAGCGGAACATGTCTAAAAGTTTTTCAAACAAGAAAGCAGTTACGAAAATGGCAAAACAACTTCAAATAAGATTTTATTCTTTGTCTTATTCGCTGTTATTTTCTCTCTGCTCTTCCTTTTCTAAATTAATCCCCAAGTTGAAGTATCTTCTCACAAAAGCCCTAAGAAGACAAATAGCGCTATCCAACCCAATAGGGCTCCTCGGGGATTTAACCAGTTGGATGCTTCTCCTCCCTGTATCCCGACATGGATCCTTCCGTGGACATCTGTCAACCGGACTAAGTGGACGTCACATTCCTCTCGAGGGGTGCGTTGCCATTTCTGGCTCATTTGCAGTTGCAGGTGATTCGGTAGATGCTTTTCCGCGTTTACCGTAAGCTTCCCATTAATTTCTAACAGCGGATGCTGTAAATCAATTGAGCAGAAGCTTTGATCTTCCTCTTCGACTTAGTCAGTTTGCTCAACTATGAAAAGGGTTTGTAATGGAGATGGATCGAATCTCTGCTAAAGCTCCTGATGCCGATTACGGAAAGAACAAGCGTATTTTCCCCTCATATGCCTGAAAAGAAAGAAAAACAGGAATTATAGTGACAGAAAATTAAAACTTTTGAAAAGACATTGGAAACAAATGAAGGATACACACATTTTCAAGAAACATTGAGCTTTATTTAAATTACTTGCATTTTATTTCAACGAAAGAACTACATTTTGTCGTCAAAATGGCATATTTTCAACGATTTTTAAAGGGACTGCGCCCTTAATATCACACTTTTTTTTTAAATTTTTGACTCTCCTCCCCCCTTGGTGAACATATAAGGATATTTTTCATAAACATATTGTGATAAAAAATCGTGTAGTGTCACACTCATTTCTTATTACCTCCTCTCTTCCCTTGTCACAAATGGTACTAATTTTACGACCCCCCCCCCCCTGAAAGCATGACATCATTCGTGGACGTTTTCAAAAATTCTGAAATAATAGTGTTAAGTTTTTAAAAAATATACCTTCAAACCTTTATTTCGATAGAAATAATTCAGAATGTTTCTAAGAACTGCATTTTGGATGCAGTATTCTTTTTAAAAAAAATCTAAAGTATCAAGCGGGTAAAGATTCCGAACTGTCACCACACTGATTGTGATTCATGTTTTAAAGGTAAATTTATATTTTGTATTCATCAATAATGGACGATTTATAAAAATTCCTTCAAAACTCAGCAGCAAATAATCAAAGAGATTCCATATTTATGAAAAATAGAGAACTACTTTGCTTAAATTATAGTTCAAATTTTGACTCTGCTTTATGCTGTCGTGGGCAGGTTAAAGGCAGTATCAGCATAAATAAGTTTTTGAGATATTTTAAGATATGTCGTTTGGATTTAATACTAACAATAGAAAATAGTTGTAACAATACGTTTGCTTCGAGCTCATTTTTCCAGCGGAAACTAAATGAGCAAACGTGTACAATAAAACTAACTTACAAAAAATGACGAAAATGTAAAAAAAAAAAAAAATGGAAAAGGAAAAACTTGCACTTACTGTCCTTTACCGGCCCACGGCAGTTATATTAACTGATTGAAAAATATGTTTGTAATTTTTAAAGTTTTTATTGAATTAATTAAATATTTTCAAAACGTTAAGTAGTTTTAATCACGTTGCAAAATGTAACTAAAGTATTTTTCAGAGAGAAAGAGAATCATCTTCACATTACTGAAAAATAAAATATTTTTGTTCTATAACTAGTAAAATGTACATATTTGTGATTACTTGTTTATACGTTATTATTACTATTAGCTTAAAATTTACTATGTAACTGCTATCTTGATTCTAACACGGATTTTAATGAAACGCTTTTCTCTACCGTTAAGGTATTTTTTTTTTTTGGGGGGGGGGGGGGCTGTATCTTTTGCTTGCATTCAATTTCAATTTTTTTAGAACTGTTGTCTAAAATATAATTGGACATTTAGAAGGAGTTATTATCGTCACTGTGGTAACACCACACATTATTACTTAGTTTCTTTTTCTACTGTTTCCAGATTAAAATCTTATCAAGTGGAATTTTTAGTGATGATCTGGAATTGTTGTCTTCACACTTGTGACGATTTTACGAAACTGATGTCCTTATTCTAATTGGGAGTTTTATGGAACGCTTTTTCTGTTCGAATAGGGATTTTTGATTATTTGTTCCAATTTTTTAAACGTTGAAATACTCTATTTAAAATTCGGATAGAGCCGTTTACAGCAGAAAGTTATTTAAATGGAAGAAAGCTTTAATAACTCGAAAAGCAAATTGAGATAAATCCAGTGAACAAATTAAAAGCGTTTAATATCCTGACCGAAATTTTAAAGCTTTCTGAAAATCAAAATGAGAAACGATTTTAACGTTAAAACGATACTAATCAATGATTTTTAATTAACCCATTTAAATTGGAATCATCAAATGATTAAATTTAAAAAGGGCAGAAAATATACTAGAAGAGAGTAACTTTACTTGAGATTGCAGATCTTTTCTAAAGTTTAAATGAAACAAGAGACCGAAAAAGACGACAAAAGTGGAAGTCTTGATGCCAAATCTACTGAAGTAATTAAAGTGTCTCTTATTACAAAAAGGCTATTTGTCCGTGGTTAAAATTCCACCAAAGCCTTTGACTTTTTGGAAAGTAGCCAAATGAGTAAACCCATTGTAGAATTTAGGAGAAAATGAAAAAAAGAAGAACCATTTAATCTTTTGAGTTCTCTTATTTAAAGCTAAACTTGCTGTTGTGATATTTTTAGCACTCCTTTTTAGTTTTCTTGCGAAAAATTGTAGAAAGAAATAAGTTTTCTTGTAATTCTATAGGAAACTATTTAATTTTGTTTATTTGAGGTAAAAGATATTAACTTAGAACTTATTTTGCTTCTGTAAACGGTATACGGTGTTCATTTTAGTTTTAGAAATAACTATTCTATTTTAAATCAAAACATGATAAATATTTCGTGTAAAATTTTTACAACATTAGAGTTTTACTTTATAGCATTGTTTTTTGAGCAAGAGGGGCTTTCTGATGTCTTTGTTGTAAGCTTATTCCTTTTCGTATGAAAAAGAAATAGCTTTTCAACAACATTTTCTTATTATTAATTTCCACAACGATGAAAGAAAAGGAAAGTAAAAGTTACGCAAAAAAAATAAATAAATAAATAAATAAATAAATAAATAAATAAAATGCGTAAATGTAAATTTTGTTCTTTTATTTTGTTAATAACTAGTTTAATTATTTCCTGGCAGAAAAAAACGTTTTCTGGAAAAACATGTTATTTGAGAATTTTGACAAAGAAATTAGCTAAAAACTTTTTGCAAATAAATAGACCTGGATGAAGTTTTGAATCCATGAAGCAACATTTTGCTGCAGCATCAAACTTTAATTAGTCGATATTGTATGGTATTTATAATTTGTGTACAGTTGTGAAACCAATAAAAACATACTGAAATGCTTTAATTCCTATGACGCAATTTAAAACCCAAGTATTCTGGTCAGAAACAAACTCATATTCTTTAACAAAAAAAATAAATAAATAAATAAAAACAATTGAAAAAACTTAAAAACCAAAATTAGGTTGCTCAATAATATTTCTAAAACCGATAACAACAAGAAAATATTAGAAAAAAAACTTTTAAAATATAGAAACAAAAAGGGAAGATAATTGTTTCTGACAAATCAAAAGCTTTCGCAATTAAGAATTGCAGCCAGTTGTTTACTCTATATTTTCACTTGCCTTTTGAAATTTTAATCCGTTTGAAATATTCCTATAAACACTATTTTATGTTTAAAATAATTCGTAGGAACCAACAAATATTTATTATGTGCAGCATTGATAATCGATTTTTTTTATTTCAGCTGCAATTTCTTTGGTGGCAACAGTCGTTTTGTTTTTGATCGTTTGTTATTAAAATTTAAATCGTTTGTCTTTTTTTTTCCATTCTAAGATAAATTAACATACGCAAAAACGACTGATAGAATATTTCTCATTAAAATTGTATTTAGTTTTCTTTTTGCTGGGGTTTTATTTTCCTTTTAAAATAATATTGTTTTTTTTTTTGTTTTTTTTTTGAAATTAGACGATATTTTTCATAACAGAAAAATAAAAGGAAAGCAAAGGACTAGCACGCCAACTACAAATGTAAACAATATGCGATTCGTGATTGCTGTAAAATTAAGAAATAATACTATTTCTTTATTTCAACAACAAATGTATATAAGATCAACACGATCTGAGGCAACTACTTGACTTTTAAATCTTATGCAATGGTAAAATTGTTATTCTTGATTATTGCCTCATTTTTATTTTTCGCAAACGCCTCGGAGCCACCGGAATTATCTCCCTCCAGCAGTTAAAATCACTCTTGCCAATCTAACAATCCTAATTACTTAACTAGCTGCAATTGCTTCAAGTATCAACTAAGAATCTGTTTTTTTTTTTATCACTTCTCAACATCTTCTCCATAGCAGGGCTCTGAAAGTACTGTATAATTGCCTTCCAAGATGCAAACCAGACTTCTCAGTAAAAGTTTAGCGCCGGTGATAAATAAGAGAATAAATAAAAAAAAAAGGAAAGATTTCCTCTCTTCTGGAGAGTGTTTTGGTGGAAGGCTCAGTAGGATTTTGCTGATGTCATTAATAAGAAAGGTTCAGATCTGCAAGCTGTGTAATTAGTGCAATACCAGGTTTTGCTTATAATCTCTGCTTCTCTCTTGGCTTCCTTGCAGAATAAAGAACAATTTTTCTCGCTAATTACACAAATTAGCGACGTGGAACGAGTTAAGCACACGTGTATGGGTCCAGAAAGGCATGAAATATTAGCAATTGGGTTAATTATTCAACGATGGTCCTAATATGAAGTAACTCAACCCCCCACCATTAGTGTTAATTCCTTTATAATCATCTAGACGTTCTTTTTCAAAACTAAAATTCCGGATCGGGTCTTTTTCGATTCGTTTTCCAATCAGGCTAGAGAAATTGTTGCATAAGAGTATTAACCTTTTAAATCTAACGCAACAAATATTTTTAATTCTTCTGCATTGATGATATTGTAAAGTGGAATTTTTACGTATATGTGTGTGTATAGAATATCAAAAACATCGCATTACACTTTTAGGAAATGTTTTAGACCCATTTCTTGGTTCAATTATATGTCAATCTTATGTTGCATATTTTGTCATGTATTCATTGTTTGTTTAAAGTCGAGTGAAAATTTTGATATGTTTTGTTTTCAAGGTCATGTCCTGCGTCTCTAACAATAGTATTTTAAATAAAAGGAGCAATTCAGTTATTACCAATTGGAAAATATGCCCATAGTAATAACTTGTGTTTTTTCATACGACTTAGTTAAAAAAAAAAAAAAAAACATTTAATAAACACAAATATTCCTTTTTGAGTCAAATTATATTTGCGCTTTGAAACAACTTGTTGAGATTAAAGAAAATAAGTAGAATGTGAACTTAAAATAAAAACGTACTTCAAAGGATAACACTTCGTAAAAAAATATATATTAAAAAAAAGAAAAAAAAACATGACTTTCAAAGCAGAAAATAGCTTTATGAAATTGTATACAAGTGTTTTGGGTTTATGAAGCATTATTTTATTTTTTTTAATGTAAAAAGAAGTAAGCTTATGAATGAACAAATAACTTCCTTCGCTTTTGCATTAAAATACTGTTGCCAGAAAATACATGTATTGTTTTGAGATTACGAGAAGGGGTTCCTTGTAGTCTAGAAGCACGTGCAAGTCAATTTTGTAATGATAATTTGCGTTCTAAACGTTGTTTCATATTTCATGAAAACTCTTGATGTTGTAAACCAACAGATGAGCAGTGAAACATTCAGGAGTGCTCGACCCCATTCTAAGGGTGATGTCTCACCACCCTAAAATGCTTTAGAGCACTCCAAGAACTAAAAGTACCCTACAAAATACCCCCCACCCTCTCCTCCCCCTAATATTTCAGCGATTAAGTTTGAACCATTAACCCTCGTGGGCATCCACGAAGAATGCATAGAGTAACAGACAAGGGTCCAGTAACAGACAGTCGTAAGTTTGGATTAAAAAAATAAGAATTTTAGGTGGATAAAACTGACGTTGCTGCGACCCATGAATACGGTGCAAACATCTAAGGGATTAAGAGTGAATTTTGTGAGCCTGTTGGTATTTACAAGGCAGTGGTGGAAGGTTAATGAACAATACCGGTGTTTCATGTTCATTTGAATTTAATAATGTTTTAGATCTAAAAATAAAAAACTTTGGCACATTTGTAAGAGAAAAGGGTAATTCTGTCCATTACTCATCCTTTCCTCATCCTATCTGTTGCTGGGTATGATCAGAATTTTCGGCGTCTGTTACTAGGGTTCGGACCTTTTTCTTCGAATGAGCAAATAAAAATAGATCAACTAATTCAGAGGATTCAGAAGCAGCCAAAATTTAGATGAGATGTAGTTGCATGAGGAAAATATAGTTTTAGAAGTCTAAATACATTAAAAGGCTCAGAAAATCGAGTATCCTGAGAGCGATGTCTTAAGTATGTTCATTACCGGTGCCGTTATAATATATAACTTTCCGAGAATGTTATTTATCATTAAAATATCCCACAAATCAGTTTTATTAGCATAATCGTCTATTTAAAAACAGTTTCCAACTGAAAGGGTTGTAGTAAAAATTATAGCTTTGTAGGAGAGTAATGTTTTCCTTACAGTACTCCGCTAGGAAATATATGTGGTATAAATATTACGCGGGTAGAAGCGTTGGACAATTTATCTAAAGAACTTCTTTCATTAATACCCACTCCATTAGGATTTACAGTCTACAGAAACGTTTTTCCCCCGAGTACTTTATCAATAAGAAGCACCCGGTGCACAATAATTAGGGCATTATATTACGCTTAATTATAGTGCTTAGCAAAAACAGACAATTTGAATAGATTCCCACAGTATCTAGATCATTTATCGCCAAATTCAAAAGCCAACCTTAGGAAAGATACCGTGATTTACGTCCGAAATCTTAACATCAAACACACCTCAGATCCTGTTGTCGACACTGGCGCGAAAAAAAAAAAAAAAAAACAAAACAAAACAAAACAAAAAGAATCCACTCCCAAATTGAGATATCTTTTCGACATAGTTTGTCAGGCGACAGGGTGTACGGACATAAAAGCGACTTCTTTTTCTGTTTTCATTTTCAGACTTTGTTTTTAGAAACTAATGAAGTCCTTTAAGGCCTATCAGTGTAAGCGAGACCAACAATTTTTGTCGTGATTAATCGTCTTTTGAGCGAGCTCAAAACAATGACCTTCGGGAATGAAAGCCATTTAGGAAGAAAATACTCTGAAATAAATCATAAATATGTACTCTGCGAGCACTAATCCCCTCCCGTTTCGTTATCTTTTGTTTGTTTTTTAGCACGCTCGCTCTGCTCTCCGTGTTGCTTATAAAGCGATTATTTCTTGAATACATACGCGTTAATGATTTAAACTTCACGTTTTTCCTAATACTTTTTGTTAGTAAACAAAACAGGAAATAATAACTAACTTCGGCGCATAATGTGTTGTTCAAACAACAGCCGGTAACTAGAGTTTCATTATGTTCATTTTTGAGACCATTTTGTAATTTCGAAGAAAGTGTAGAATAGTATTTTAGTTTCTTGCACTCACAGTGTCTGATCTGGGGGGAAGAAGCCGGAGTCTTGTACCGGGCAGCAACTTCTGAGGGGCTGTAAATTCATCCTATTTCTGTGGGTTTTATTTATTTTTTTAAAACTAGACAAAGTGATCCGACAATCCAGCAATGTTTCAGTTGAAATGGGTTGGGCCCTCCTATATTTTAACGAGTATTAAGCTCACAGTGATGGTTTTTGGGATTTAATGGGCTAAATTAAAAAATACTTTTTACGGTTTTTAAATTTTCCGCTTTTCGGAAAAAAACCTTTTCGTAGGGTTACATATTTATTGTGCATATCAGATTATCAAGATTATGTTCTACGTCAAAACATGTATTAATTGCTATTTTAACATCGCGATACGTCTTCACATTAGATGTTTTCTTCGAATAAAAACATACATATTATTACTTTTAATAAAAAGCAAAACTAAACATTAGAAATTTTCAATTTATCAAGTTTATTCTGACAACATAATTCAAAGCAAGCATAAAGAAAAAAAAATAAGAATTTTTCATGATCACCAGCAATGGGACCGCAATTTTAGTCATTAATTGCCGCATTTGACACATTGTCAGTTGCATATCTATTTTAAACATCAAATCAAGATTACGTTCAACGTCGAAAAAGATTCTAATCGCTATTTTAAATTCTCGATACGTCTTTTCACGAAATATATTTTCTTGGAATAAAAACATACATGTAATTACTTCGAATAAAAATCAATGTTAACATTTCAAATAACCAATTCATCAAGATTATTTGTCGATAAAATGTCTACTTTGAATATCCTGTGAAGATTATGTTCTTAATCAAAACAGATTCTAATCGGCATTTTAACATCGCGATACGTTGTTTCACCTGAAATATTTCCTTGAAACAAAAATGCATGTTTTATTACTTTGAATGAAAATCAAACACAACATAAGAAATTATCAATTCTTCAAGTTTATTCTAATAACATAATCCGAAGCAAGGCAAAACAAAGCGAAAAGAACTATTAATGCTTTTTTACAACCAGCCATTGGAGCGCAATTCCAGGTACTAATGCCTCTCCACTCCGCAGCCCCCGAGGTAAATGATGAGTTCTGTAGCCCGTGATTTAGCGATTCACGCGGGTGATGTTGTAAATCGCTTTTAGCGCTTTTCCGGACGGATACTAATGAGTCCAGCTTCATCTTCAGTTTCTAAAAAGCTGCACAGGTACTCACTTTCATAAATCTTGGTAACTTCGCGTTGCAAGTTGTATTAAAGTAGAAACTCAGCTTCGTCTTGCGTTAGATGTTTCCGTGCACTGTTGCAGATTGAGTTTATTCAAAGCTCACTCGTTCATCGGTTTTTTATAATGCGTAAAACTTCCTCATTTGTCAAAGGCTACAGTAGCGAAATCGCAGCATACCAAGGCAAACTAAATATATGTTAAACCTTAGTCATTTATTAAGCACTTCAGCAGATTGGATGTATTCATACTTAGTGGTTTAAGTAGTCACTGCTAATATCTGTACCTCAGAGCCATACTAACTGAAGTCCAAAAATTGCGATTTTTCGTTCATTTGTGCATGTAGAATCAGAAACCGATGCCATGTAAGCGTAATTCTTAAAAAAAAAAATGATTTTGTAATTATCTTTCCAGTCTAAAAAGAGCGCGCGTCCTTCCCTCAGCATGTATCAAACAAACGTTTTCCCTCTCGCCTGTAAATTAATGATTGAGTAACTTTCTTTTGTCTATCTCTGAGGTGTAGATATTCGCGATGCAGACTGCAGATTGGTTGGTTTATCGTTATATTAGTAAAGATTACTCGTTGATCAAACAATCAAACATTATTAACATTGAGATTTACTTCCTGAGTTCATGGCTATTAATAACTAGTTGGCATTCTACTAAAATCTACAGTAGTAAAGAAGCAAACTCGTTCATAAAAATGTAGTTATTGCCAATACTATAGCTGTTACTTAAATCAGGGAAATTGGATTAGACAGCTGGAACTTTTTTTGCGTTTGTCAACTGTTGTTGTAAAGCAAACTCATTTGGCTTTTAGAAGAGTCACAGCATGATTAATCCAGGTTCCAGGATTAGATTTTCTTTGTTCGTCATACGTAGCTGCAAAGCAAACTCATTGCGCTTTGTGGATATTCACAGCAAGATTGGGCCATGACTTAAAACGTCTGAGCATCTATCTTAATTATTGCTTGTAAAGCAAACTCATAGCGTTATTCTGTTAGAATTTGTACCGGATATGGAACTTCCACCTTTGTCAACCATCTCTTTGGAGCAATGACAACACGGGTATTTCAGGATTTGGAACTTCCTCGTGTGTCAACCATTGCTGCGAAGCAAACTTTCACTACCCATTTTGGATAAACATAGCACGGTTAGTTCAAAATATAAATATTTTATTCTGCGGAGGATAGCAATTTGGGATTTTTTTTTTCGCAGATGAGTTTAGAGCATACAAATTAATCAACGATTACACGAGTTCAATTTATTTGCAATGAATTATTTTACAAAACTACATTTTTTCAGTATGCAAGTAAACTTACTTCAGGTTTAAATTATTGCTTTATTTTTCCCCTTTTATACTATAAGCTCTTTTAACATGATAAATCTTCAGCAATCCTAAGCAGGCTTGAGTGGGATAAAGTGGGAAAAAAAATCCATAAAATTATTCATGCCAATATTTGGCTATTTTATTCCTATAAAGAAAAACCCTAAAGCCCAATATTGATCAAAAACATAATCCCTCAAAAGTTTTTATTTCTCACCAATCTTTCCTAAGTCTCTTTAGATTGTTTCGTTTTAAGGAGGGATTTGCTGGAAATTACATAGCATTTTCGAAAACAAATCCTTCGCGACACCCCCTCCCCCTTTCGCCAAAGCATCTCCTGGAATACCTCCATCGGATCCTTCTCTTTTCCAATATCACCCCACAGAATCTCTGCCTATAAAGAACAAACTGCATGCCATTACGCTAAATACGGAACACTCTGTGCTTATCTGGAGGAATTTCAGCGAAAAGGGCGGTGTGTGATAGGGTCCGCAAGATCCCCGAGGGGTACCCCCGCGTGACTCACGATTATCTCTCACGTGAATAGGCCCGCTCACGATCAATTTATTTTGCCCTTTTGTGGCACTGCCTATCTTCTAGCCTCCCTTCACGTGTAATACTTAATGCTTGGCTCTTCTTGATTTCTTTTCCATCCACGGAGGCGAGATTTTATCGCCATTTTTGGCGACGCCTTTAAGAAACTTTTTCTTTTCATGCAAAAAAGTTCGACGATCCGCAGATTGAAGATATCTTCGGCACACGTTTTTGGCCTTCAGAGAACTTCGGTTTATTTTATCTGAAATATGGATCGGAGGATTCCTGCTTTTTCCTCTCATGTTATGAGGATAATATTTATTTCAAGCATTATTCTATAGGGATGGTTCTTTAAAACAGAAAAAACCAATAGGAAGAGTGCAAAACCCTAACATTCTTTCAAATTAAATGATGTGGCACGAGTAATTATCTCAAGAAGATTTTTACCACATTTTATCGTTAATTTCACGTATGCCCCCCTCCCCTTTTTACTCAAATTATTTAAAAAAACTATACTTGACTGTACTATTACTTTTCAGCACAAAATTGTTTCTATTTCATGTAACACAATAAAATAGTTGAAGTTCATCCTTATATAAACAAAAATAACGTTATTTTACTAAAATGGTCAAATGGTATTTGGCATTTAATCAATTGAAAGAAAACGATTACAAAAATAAAAAATGTTTATGAATATATTACATCCTTCATGTACAATAGTAATAAACATCAAATTATTTCTAACTTTTGAAAGTTTGTTCTCCTGATTCCTCATTAAATAAAATTATATTTCGCTATTATGGAAGATGTCCGCAGCACCTAGCATATTCTCATATTCTCTTTTCTATTTTGGCGATTTTATTATATAGACTGTACATTGTGGGCTTGAGATAAATAGCGAGGGGAAAAGCAACTCAAGATTTTTCAAAACACATTTATATCCCGAATATAACAGAAAAGAGTAGTGCCTGTTGACTGGTTTGATTATAAAAAATATTTTTTAATATCGCTGCTGATCAATACTAACAAGAAAATAATTCAGTTTTTTTTTTTTTTTTTTCAAAGTTCTCTTTAAACAATGCATAAAGTAAATATAGCATTTCAATTTCATTTCTTTAACGAATTTTAAATATAGACTGGAAATTTTATTATTACAAATATTTTTAAAGTATAAATTTTTCAATACTTACGAAATGATCTAATCACAAATTTAGATTCTTCAGTTTAAAAACAATGCTTTCCCACTTCATCAACCTATTTCTATTAATTTCAAATTTACGTTATTTAGTAAGGAAACTATTCTTTCTCACTTTTTTTAATTTTGGAGGTATCTTTCTAGCAAGGGTTACTTCGTAAATATTTTAGTGCTAGATTGGCAGCGAGAAATAGTCGATTTCTAAACGGAGTCACAGCCAGGGAATTGTCTCTCGGTTTTAGACCCTTTTCATAGCCTTGGTGACAATGCTTAGGGTAAAATATGAAAACAAATGCAAAATATATTAAAAAAAAGAACAAAAAATTAATTTGAATTTCGACATCTTGAAATCAAATTATGTTTTTCGCAATCACGAGTGTGTTTGTGTGTACGGATTATGTGTATGTGTGTTTGTGTCTGTGTCTGTGTGCTGACATAAGTGTGTGGGTAGTTGTGTGTATGAATGTGTGTGTGGGGGGGGGTATGTGCACGTGTGTGTAGGCATTTGTGTTTGTGTCTGTGTGCAAGCATGAATGTGTGGGTAGTTGTGTGTGTATGTGTGTTTGTGTGTGCGTGCGTGTGTGTATGTGTGTTTGTGTGTGCGTGCGTGTGTGTAGTTGTGTATGGTATGCGCGTGTGTGTAGGACATGGATGCAACCTGGAGACGGCTTTCGCTATAGGAGCAGCATCGTGAGGAGCCCGTCGACGGTGATGGTGCGGAGGGTGGCGGTGGGAAAAATCAAAGGATCTCAAAAACAGTCAAATGAGAACAATAAGCAATCTTGATTGCTCAAAAAAACACATATTTTACTTGAATGGAAAATGTTTCACAGAAAAACATTGCCGGAACAGCGTTCCAGCACCAATTCAATCCTGCTGTTTAGGCACTGCTTTAGAAAATTAATTCCACTAAAAACGCCTAAACAAAACTATCCGAAAAACATGTTTAATCAACTTAAAGTACACATTCAGCTCATCTACCCCATTAATTCATCTGCCCTTAAAGAACAAGCCAAATGTACACTTGACAGTTGACGCTGTTCTCTCAGTTTGTGCCGAGTCTGCGTTTCGAAAAAAAAATTTCCTTTCAAGATCCAGAAAAGGCTGTTTTAATTATTTAACTGCAGTTTCCACATCGCTTTTTCTTGTTTTAAAAACGTGCCTCAAAACAATAGGACTCCACAGATCAAGACGAATGGGCAAAGTTTAAACGGAGGAAATACAACTTAGAGTTCTGTGGTTTTCTTGCTAAATCTTTTTCTCCCCCTTCTTCTTTTACAAGAGTTGAGGATGAAAAATGCCATGTGAAATATTGAACATGGAACTAGCTTTTGCACTTGAGTTAATGGTCTGTCTTTGGGATAGGAAGAAATCTTAAACTCACATTTGTCTTTTTTGATCCCGTAAGGTTCAAACATGCAATGTAGTTCTTGTTCCAACCTGCAGTGGATTAATTTTTCTCAAAAGATTAGGTGTAGATTAGTAATGCGTACTTAAAAAAATATTAATTATGTAGAATAACCACGTGCATTGCGTTTACAAGCTAATAAAGTTTTATACTCATCAGTTTTTTCTAACAATGATAACAAAATCCGCTCTTCTCGCCCTTACAACTGATGGGAGTTAAGTCGAAATTTGATGTTTTTAACTGTGTTTTATTAATTCTTCCTGAAGAAAAAAGTAATATTTATCGAAAATAGCCATTTGTATTGCATTTACCTATTCAAGTTCTATACTCAGCAACATCTCTTAACAAAAAAAAAAAAAAAAAACCACAAAAATCAGGTTTTCTAGCACTTGTAACTAACGGCTATTAGGCCAATGAAAGTAATATTTTTTTCTCTGAAGATAAGCTGTTAAATTAATAATGCGCACAAAAAGAAAAATTAATAATTAGTTTTAAAGTTCTTTCATTATGTTTTGAGACTATTCAAATTTATATTTTGTAACTTACTAATGACAGTGGTCGAATCAGTTTTTCTTGTATGTGTAACTGACATGAAATATGACTAAGTAAATATCATTTATTTTTCAATGATAAGTTGTAGATGTGCAATACCTTTAGAACTATTTTTAAGTTAAAAGTAATTCGTCAGTTTATCCTCCAGTAGCCCCCCCCCCCCCCCCACCATAAGTCAAATCAGTGCCAGTCTTTTTCATCCTTTTTTAGATCCTTAGTTAATTACAATACCAGTAAAGAGCATAAATATGAAATACATAAGTTAAATTTGAATTATTTAATTATACCGGAGGTTAAAACATAATTATGTAATGGAAATCTTAACAGTTCAACGTATGATTACCAAAATTATAAACACTTTTTTAAGTAGTATATCTTACTAAAATTTGCTACTTTATTAATTAACCTCATGACTTTTAAAACATAATTTAAAAATTTTTCAATAGAAAATGTAATGAAAGTGGATTTTCAAAGATAAGAGTATTTGGAAACACACATAAAGACCAAATGGAATTAACCAACCCAATAGGAACCATCAAAAATGTTATTACAACGCTAATTTAATATCGATGAAGAAGAAAGAGGAAAATATGTCAAATATTATTGTAAAATATCCAGTTCCAGTTTTTTTCTTCTTTTAATCAACTAACAAATCTTTGTCTCCAAGATTTTTCTTTTAATGGATTAAGAGCTGTGTAGCTTGCAAAATGAAGAGCCAGTTCAGAAAATCTATTTCTGCCATTTAGACAATTGAATAGGTTTTAAATATTTGTACAACATTGATGCACATTCAAATGGCACGATAAGTAAATTTCGCTACTTATAATGTTGCCCGTAGAAAAAGAGATATAAACATATGATTTTAATATTAATGACATACAATTTTTGCGCAGACTAGTCTTGGTCCATTACTTACTTACTACTTATTTCAGTAAACCATATTTAGCAGGCTAAATAAATTTACGTGTTAAAAAAAAAAGTTTTAATCCTATCAGCAAATGCATAAATTTTTATAAATTTATTGCTGAAAAGAATCAGTTTCAGAACTCGTGGTTCCAAGAATATTTTTATGTTGATGTATTTCTTCTTTGAAGTATAAGTTCTTTTGTAAGCGCTTGCATGCAAGACATTTGCAAAAAACGTGACTTTCATGCAAAGAAGATCTGTTTTCAATCCTTTTATGCTGCACGTTTCGTAAAAAAAAAAGAAAGAAAGAAGTATTGCGGAAAACAGAGTAGTAATATGACTACTCATGGGTTTACATTGATAAAAATGAATTCTATGTAACTCGGTCTTTTGTAACGTAATATGCAATTAATTGCTTTTCACAATGGTCAGATACTTGAAAAATGATATCATATTTAATGGGATTAACGTTTTGATTTTGTTATTGACGCTCGAATGTATAAGTTTACTGGATAGATTTCTGTAATTTAGAAAAGTAAGAAATATATCTTTCATTAGTGACAACAGTGGCACACTTTTACGTAGGATTACTTTTAACTGATATGCTCTCAAATGCTGCAATTTGCGTGAAACAATTAAGGCGTTATATTTACTAGTTAGTAAATATAACGGGCAGTGGCACACTTTTAACAGTGGTACACTTTTACGTAGGATTACTTTTAACTGATATGCTCTCAAATGCTACAATTTGCGTGAAACAATTAAGGCGTTATATTTACTAGTTAGTTTTTGCAGTCTAAATTAATAGCTTGTAGTTTGACAGTTTTTTTTATACTAAGATATTTTCATGATGTGTCTCTTTTGATTATATCGTATATATGACATCCCGTAGCACTTACATGTAAACTAACTTCGTGCGAGGTTTGTGGCAAAAAGAGCCTGAAAGTACTATTATAGATCTATAATTATTTCACTTCTTCACATTTTAGAGTTGTTCCATTATTACTGGCGGTGAGTGATATTTTTCTTAAATATATAATAGTTTAAAATTGAGGTTAATATACCACGATTTATTTTAGTATTTGAGATTGTTTCAATATATCTCGCCTTTTCGAGTCTGTTATATGTAATAATAATCACATATTATTCAATACAAATAGTAAATTTTCCAAAAAAATATTTTCAATTGGCTCAAGTGTAGATTTTTATTGCTCGATTATTCCTGTTTTTACGTTCTTTCTGTGGCCTTACTTACAAAGTAATTTTTACAAAATTAACATTACACCTTAATACTTACAAAATAGTATTAAATAAAGAACGATTTGATTTTTCTTTCAATTTAATTTTAACAATGGCAAAAAGGGCACTGTTCTTCCCTCATACATTTTTTTAAAAAATACATCTAACCTTTCTGGTTTTGCTTTTACAAACAAAAGTAAAATAGCAGTGATTAATTACTTTTTGTTTTATTGATGTTGCACTATTCTCCTCCTGTATCTTTTTAAAAGAGCTATCAACATTGGTGCAAGAAAATTGAATACAAATTATCCAATAATTATTTTTCAGCTTTGAAACTGACGCAATTAAAGTTCAAATAGCCAGTAAATTTTTTCAGTTTTCCTCTACTATTTTTTTTTTTTAATTTATAAGGCATTTTAGCGGTCTTAAAACGCATACTAATTTTCCATCGTCACAGATCACCCCACATGTTACAGGAATAAAAAGATACACATTTAGATAATTATTTTAAAAAATTTGGAGTTGACGTAATTACTTCAACTAATCGATAACTTAATTCATCTTTTCATCTACAAAGACTCTTTTTCTCTCTAAGATATCTTAAGAATCTTGATCGCATTCTAATTTTCCATCGTCACAAATTATCCCACATGTTACAGGAATAAGAAGTTACATATCATTAAACTCACACAATGTCTCTTTGTTTCAAAAAAGAAATAATTATTACCCTAAAGCCTAGGCATTAAAAGTATTTCAAACAGAGCGACAGTTTTGAATGAAGCATTAAGTTTTGTCCAAAATTTATATTTTCTGTATCTCCGAATGAGACGTGACAAGAGTTTAAATCCGGAGAATTTAATCTATTTCTCTTAATATACGCGTCGCCTCTAGAAATTTTTATATATATGACATCCAGACAAAATATAATCTTTTCGTACGTGGGAAAATCTCTGCAATAAATATGCTCGGGCTAGGACACTTACGCTCCTAAGTCGGAGGATCAATCTGTAGTAATTCCCGAAAGCTAGAAACTGCATTAAACATAGCTTTGCAAGAGAGGGAAAGGCAGTTGTGAAAAAATGTCAGTTGTCAGCTTGATGTATCGTCATATCTTTTTGTCTGAAACCAGTAAAAGGGGATAGGAAAAAAAAAGAATCCGTAAAAATTTATAGCACTGCAGTTTTGACACCCGCGAAGTTGGACAAATGAGTATAAGTTATGGGTACCAGATGTTTTGAAGATTACAGATATCCCTCTTTAAAGACTAGTCAGATAATTTATTTTGTGCGCATGTTGTGGCAACGGTGATGAACGTACGTACAAAGCGGGTTCAGGGGCCACGCGAATGGGATGCCACGAGTTCCGAAAGGAAGCTTTTGTGCCCCTTACTCCCCCTTGAACTTAATTGTTTTTTAAGATACATGGGCTGAGAAGGTTCAGTAACATTTACTGGATTTGAAGAAAAAATATTGTTGTCAGCTGCTCTGATACAAGAACAAAAGCAGTTGAGAATGTTTTATGAGAAATGGGAGATATATTTTTCGGTCACCTCTTAAACCAGCTATTTCAACCTCTTTCGTTCGTTAATTATTTGAAAAAAAAAAAAAGTTTCTCAATGCTATAATATTTCATTTTCAAAAATAAAAATCTGGCCAACGTTTAGTCTGGTATTTATGCTATTTTTTTCCTACAAATACTCAAACATTTTCGTGTTACTTGTGCGGGTCTGTTGCCAAACATGCATAAATATGAATTTTAAAAAAAAAAAGATTTTTTTTTTTAAATTAGAAACAAGAAAGCTCTTAGATTGTAGATGCTAAAATGTATTTATTTTTTCTAGAAATTTTCAAATTATTTTCGCGTGACTTAAATGGTCTGTTGCCAAAACATGCATTGAAACAAAAATTAAGAAAAAAAATGAAGAAAGAAAGGAGACGGGGGGGGGGGGGGGCCGATATTCAAAAAATATTGGCTAAAAATAAAAATCAGGATAATTCTAAGTCTGTTTATTTGTGCTAAAATTTATTTTTTCTCTCAGCAAATCTTCAAATATTCCGTTTGATTTTGTGTGGTCTGCTGCAAAACATGCGAATACTTTAAGCCAACTGTGCATTTATAATATTCTGCTTGGTTTAATTTCTGAAAGAGTTTTATCCTGATTTTTCATTTCCGGATTTCTATTATTTAAATGTATGTCTTATAGTCATGATAACAAGTGCGTTTCAATATTTGATTAAGTCACTTCACACATGGGGTTGTCAATACACCCATCACCATTTTTTGTATTACATTTGACTTCCATCCGCTTCCTTTATCGCATGTCACGCTGTATTTTATAAGCACATTGTTATAAAAAAGCTCGATGCTACATTTTTTTACAAACTCTCACGATTTTACGAATCCCCCGTCCGTCAAAGCGTGATATCATTTGTGGACGATCCCTTATCTGATAGTTTTCAAATTACGCAAGTCTTCTATTTAATGCTTTATTCTATTTACGCATTTTTTTTTCTAATTTCTCCGGGAAATTACGCATCTATAGTTTTGATTACGAAACTTAATTTATTGGGCACGTAATAAGTTATTATTATTACATTGATTTTTAATTTTGAGTTTAATCTTTAACTTTTCATACATTGGATACAATTCATTTGATTCATACATTTGATACACTTCGACTGTACGGTTTGTATGTATTAAGACCGAGGGGGAAGGGGGACAACAAGTTTCGATTCGAATTATACCATTATTTCACGCATTTTGATTCTCAAATAGACTTCATACAAACTTCATCTGATACAATTTTGTCCGACGAGCAATTGTATGGTTTTTCAAAATTTAAACTCAAATCATGTGAAACTTTGCTACACTTCGGAATGTGAAAATGTATGCAAATTTCCGGATATGAAAGAAAATAATTCAATTCCAGCATTTTTGCATGAAACCTACATGCAAACAAATACTCATACATCAATTTTGGTAGCTAAAGATTTCATGACCACAGATTTTACCAATTGTTCAAAATTTAAAATAAAGCAACAAAAGGGAATCAATGTGGGTACAGGTATCTTTCTTAACTGTATCCGCTTTCTAATTTATTTAAGAACCTGGAGAGGAAACAGCGAATTTTACGTGGTTTCTAAACATATGGAGCTAGAAACTATAATAAGCCAGCGGGTCTGTAAGAAATCGAAAAAGAAAGGACGCTCCTTTTGTACTTCGGAGAAAATAATCCAGAAATAATGATAATAAGACTAAGAAAACACTGCTTGGTTTTCTGTTAGGCCCTACAAGAAACTGAACCCTTTTTCGGCATTTCATATCTCCCTTGCCAATAAATTTTTATTGCTTTACGATAAAAACGCTGCGTGGGTAACGAAAAAAAAAAAAAAAAAAAAGCCGCAAATAAAAGTCCGACATAGATCTTCGAATGCAAAAATAGAAAGTCGAGAAAATTTCTTTACTTCTATTATTTATTTACTCTTTTTGTGCGTTTTATTTTGAACTTTTAGAAAAACGGGCACATCCCAGGGGTCGCTTTTTTTCCCTGGTTCTGCTTTCGTCTTTAATGCTCCTACACGCTGATGGATAGGTATAGAACTTGCGTTGTTGAAAAAAGAGCTGGATTTAGAAACTCGGCTACTATCTGCTGCTTATGATGTGCGTTTTAGTAGTGAATATGTGATTCTTTCCAGTATTTTAGTCTCAAGGGCAAAGCTTATATGTTAGAATTATTTTTATTAGAGTGGCGTGGGTTCAGTGCGTAGCTAAATTTGAATATTTTTATTACCTGATTATTCTTAGGAAGTATGAGAGAATTTAAAATACATTTTAAAAAATATACCATTGCTCATTTCTATCACAACTTTATTTTTCCTCCAATGTTGACAGAAAAGTTATCTCTTGTGAAATGTTAACTTCCTTTTCTTAAGATAAACAAATTGGAAATTGTTTTTAAAAAATACAGTACATGAAGGGAAAAATAATCTATATTATGATAAATATTGCATTGAAGAACTAGTTTTAATGCTTAGCAGTAAATTTGTACCTCAAAAACAGGGGAAACTTTTAACTTTTTTTTATGGGGCAAAGTGAAAAATAAAATATATTTCTAGTAAAATATTTTTTTATTTGATAGTTGAAAGTATTTTTTGATCAAATGGATAAATAAAGAAAAGAATATATGAAGAGATGAATTGATAATAAAGCAATAAGAGAATAAATTAATAAAATAATTAATCAAATATCAGAGGTAAAAAAATGAGTGAATGAATAGGAAAAGAAGCGAATACATGGATGAATAAATAAGTGAATTATTAAATGAAGGAATTTAAATAAAGTAATTAACAACTAAATACGTAAGTGATTTAATAAATGATTGAATGAGAAAACGAAATGAAACTATATTTCACTTTGCCCCGCATGCGCTTGACTGTGTACAAAATATTTAAAATAAAAATAAGTTATTATTAACGAAACAAATACTCCACCGAATCTTAGTTGGTTTCAATTAATATTTAAGCGATAAAAAACAACAACTGTATCAGTTTATCACTACAAAAATATTTTTTATCTATCACAAAATATCATAATATGAGTCACAATTTTTGAAAATTGCTTGTATTATCATTTGTTTTGATCTTCAGATATATTTTCTTTCTGAATGAAATAGACTACATATGGTTGCACTCGGTTAAAATATTTCCAGAAGGGTGGTACAAAAAACAGAGTAAATATTTAACCATTTCACTTTGCCCTGCATTCAACTACGTACGTTACTTCTCATATTTTATTCTGGTGTCAATTTGGAATCAAAATGCAGTTTCATTTTCAAAAATAAAATTATTTGCTTTTTCAATATCTATGTACAGAACTTATGAATAAATGTAAAATGAAGTAGGAATTTCTTACAAATAAGTAACCAAAAAGGCGGCAAAGAAGCAAAACGTATTTGAAACTCATTTTTTAGTTCACTACTGTAATAAAGATCCAATTTAAGCAAATACCATAATTTTAGTTAGAGCGAGTATACTTCATAGAATTTCATTTTATTTTACTATATATTTACTTTTCCCGACTCAATCCGAAGAAAACACGAGAGATACCTTACATAATTCCTTTATAAAGGGAAAAGTTAAATAAACAGCCAAATATTGTCAGAAATTTGAAAATAAAAATATCAAAAACACTTTTTTTTGCGTTTCCAAATATATGTAATTTAGAACTACAAAGTTTCACACTTACCTAATTTAACCTAATCTTAGCGCAATGCGCTATGGAAGACACGGAACAAAAGGGACCCTAGAGAGGAAATAAATCCCTTTCAAAGAACTCGAAATGAAGCACAACAGTGTGAGTAAATAATGATAGTGAAAGAATGTTTTGACTCTTAGTTACGTTGAATGCAAATATGAGAAGATTTAATTTAAAAGATGGAATTTAAATGTCCTATGTGACAGTTGGTAACTTATATTTATAAGATAAAACTTATCTTCGATAGGTGTTAGCTGAAATTGTTTGAGGCAGCTGAAAACCAAGAAGTATTTGTTTTGAAAAAAACGAGAAATAATGCAGCAGTTCATTTAGAAAGGATCTCGCCAGACATAATATTACTATAAATACAGTAGAACCTTGATTATCCGGCTGCCGTCTATCCGGATTCTAGATTAATCCAGATAAACTTTATAGAGTTTTTAAAAAGTTTTATATTCACATGAAAAATGCTTTTAAATGATGGCCCTGCTTTTTAAAAAACACTAAATTTCCTTCCTCCTGTTTTTCAGTTTCAATCTCACCTTTTAATAAATAAGAACCTAGTTAACGTCATGACGTAATTGGAAGGTGAGTTCGGCACCCTTCTAGCTGAATTATAAATGAAATAGTGTTTGCGCAAAACAGTCCTGTGCAATTTTGCTACAAAGCATCGTTTTTGCTGAAATTAAACCTCGTATGCTTATTTAAGAATTTGTTTTGCACTTTACCTAATATTTCGAGAAGAGACGAACATTGCGCGTAAGTGTTCCAGACGAGAACTCTATGTCAAACTAACTTAATTGTTACCTCCTACTGTAGATATATATGCCTTTATCATTAAATATGTATCGTGCAATAAAAGTATTCGTATGGTTTAGGAAATCTAATTATACATTCATGTTTGTGAAAATTGCAACAAGGAATTCCAAGAAGGAATTATGCAAACGAACCGAAATTCACAGGAAATGTATAGCAGGATAAGATATGCAAATGATTAGAATTACAGAGACGTCGCGCATGCGTGATCCGAGACACGCTCTGCGAACTGCGGTGAGAGCTCTGTATATAAAAGTTTGTAAAGATTTTTCGAAATCATTGTATGATTATCTACCGATGGTAGATGTTTCTGCAGTACTCAATATGACTCGTCCAAAACGTAGAGCGCCATACGAATGAGTAACGGAGTTCGAAAGGGGCCGCATGATCGGCATGCGTGAGGGTGAACTTACGCATAGAGAAATCAGTGCCAACATGGGGCGTAATGCCTCAACTCTGGTGCATATTTATAAAAGATAGACATAGGACGATGAAAGTAGCAGAAGGGCTCGCCCCAGCAGACGCAACGGAACGACGCCGACGTCACGGGATTATCGACACCTCACCTGCGTAGCTGTGATGAATCGTATAGTTTCCTCTCGTACGCTAGCACAACTTTGGAGTATGGCTACAGGTGTTACACTTGTTGCATCCACGGTTCGTCGACGTCCGCCGCGCCAGGGCCTGCATGCAAGGATTCTCCAAAACAGGATTCCCGTCACCCTCAAGCATTGTTATTTCCGGCTTTAATGAGCTCATCAAGAAGCCTAGCACGCAGACTAGCTACAAGTCTTCTTCGCGGATGAATCTAGATATAATCTGCCTTATAATGATGGACGTCTATGCGTCATACGTTACACATGGGAAAGTCACCTCCCAGAGTGTGTAATCCGACGTCATACCGGCATAACGTCGGGCGTCATGGTCTGGAGAGCTATTGAATATCAAGGGCAGTCCCATCTAGTCCGAATTACGGGTAACCTCAATAGCGAGCACTACTTCAGGAACGCTGTGACGCCGGATGTACTACACCCTTTTTTCAGAGCCTTCCTGGTGCAGTGTTTCAGCAGGACAAAGCAAGTCCACACGTCACGTGTAATGTACAAGTGTTCTTTAGTGCACTACAGGTTACGATACTTCCTTGGCCTGCCCGTTCTCCAGATATGACGCCCATCGAGCATGTCTCGGATTGCGTAGGTCGGAGACTCGCCCAAGTGTCTCGTCGGGCAGTTTGTATGGATGAACTTTGGTTTCAGATTGAAGCCATATGGGCTGCTATTCCCAATTTGACATGCAGCACCTCTGTGATTCGATACCAAAAAGTGTACAGGCTCGCTTAGCTGCGCGGAGTAACTACATTCGGTATTAATTTACTCCTGTTGTTTTTACTCATTTGATCTGTAATTTTAATAGTTTATTTGTAGCACCATGAGTAATATGTGCAATAAATTTTATTCCGTTCCAGTGGGTCTTTTACTTTGTCGCAATTTTCACTAACATGAGTGTATATATGTGATGGAAATTGCTACCCATAAATAATAGCTTAGAGAGACTTATACTTAAGTATATGCATATACAACTGCGTTTTATGCTCGATAAAATCTCAGAACTTTCATTCCATCATTTTCGTAAGACACCCCTTAAAATGTCAAACAAACATAACTGAGAATAGTTCCAGATAAATGCCTCCAGAAGTTAAAAAAAAAAAACATGAATACGAAAATCATGACCAAAAATTTTATCTTTATAATTTTCGAAAAGTTAAATTTTAATCAATCTGGTTGCATGCTAGCAGTAGTTGGTTGAATAATTACGTATTTTGACAAACATTCGAATCACTGCGAATTATTTAAAAATTGATAACAACGCCCTCTGCCATAAGAATCGATAAAAATATAAAGATATATCAAATAAATATTACCCTAGGGATACAAAAAAAAAAAAAAAAACACATACGCGCGAAACCGAATAATCGGTCCAACTTCGCAGCTTCCAAATCCAACATTCTTCTGAACGAACAAGACCCGAAGTCCATACCCATTCATCACCCTCAAGGTTTGGCATTAAGAACACGGTAGACATGCGCAAAAGATACCCAAGGGAGGCGCTCCTTTTCTAAAAGTTCAAAATAAATAACAAATAAATAACGGAAGTAAAGAAATTTTCTCGACTTTCTATTTTCACGCTAGAAGATCTGTGTTGGACTTTTATTTCAGAGACTTTTTTCTCTCTTTTATTGTAAACAATAAAAATTTATTGTCACGAGAGGCTGAAATTGTTGAAAAGAGGTTCGGTTTCTTGTTCCAGTAAAACAAAACTTATGAAAACTTACGGGTTTCCAGTACGTATACTTTTCTCATTTCCTTTTTAGTATTATCATTATTTCTGGATTATTACTTCCCTTAGAATGAGAAGGTCTGTTTTTCACTCGCACACCAAGCCGCAGGCTTTCTTTTCTTTAACAGAATAACACAAGTTAAAAATGTCAGACGGTTTTTGCTATCTGTGATAGTTTTTTCACAAATAAATTGAATTTAAAGAAAATGTGAAATGAAATAAAATAACATCTCTGAAGAATTCCATTCGTAATTTATTTGAAAAAGCGTTCAGAATTTTCTCTGAGGGGAAAAGAATGAAACAATATCATTTTTACAAATCAAGTAATGCTAACATAAAAAATGGAAGGGGAGGGGGGATCCTTTCACATTTAAGCTTCAGTCATTTCCAAATGTAATTTCTTTTCAAGATGACATTTTGTAATGGAATTTCAAACATTAAATAAAAAACTTTTTTTGAAACAGTTAATAAAGTATTTTTTGAAGCAATAAATGTTGAAATAAACGGATTAAGTATTTTTTAATCAAAATAAATTTTTCCACGAGTGCAAAAAAAATATTTTAGGGAATTTTTATTTATTTGTTTACCCATTTTTATATAAAAAAGCAAAACAAAAAAAAAAGGTATAATGGTTTATCGCTACGTCGCTTAAATTGCATGAAATATTTATTGCAAAGTTTTATCAGCTTAAAAATTACAGCAAGAGTTTATACGCGTGTTTTCAATGAAATTAGAAAACATTAATCGTTTTAAAATTATATAAAAATATTTCTTTGGATAATTTTTATACATTCATGTATTTACGTGCTTTCATTTATTTATTTTTTAAATTTTAAATCTGTTGTAGGAGCCAAAACGACTGTGAACAACATTAAAGATGAGTACTCGTGAATCATGATCTTTATATTTTACCAACACGAATAAAATAAATACTTATTACAACATAAATATACGAAATTAAAAAAAAATAATAATAATAAAAATTTTAATTTGCTTGATTTTTTTTTTACTATCAAATCTTGCTACCGCTGCTGTTTGAAAAAAATATGACACTTCCCGGATTTCCCGATAAATCCCGTGGCGCATCCACATTTTTGTTTATCATAAATTTCCGGGAATTGGATAACATTAAGAAATAAATAGATTAAAATAATAATGAACGCATTTATTTGGACTTCAACCCTAAATCGGAACAAATGCTTTTATCCTGGGGACCTTAGGTAAAAAATGTAAAATATTGCAAGGTTCTCATTCCCGTCCATATGTCCATATTATTTTAACGTTTTTAAGGCACATCTGTAACAACGAAAAAACATCTGCAGTTGCAATGCATCATTCTAATTTTGGAGATTAGAAAGCATGGAGGAATAATAAATACATCTCTTTTTTTTCCTGGTACTCAAAAATCCTTCGGATTCCGATTTCCGATTCATGCTTAATCATTTCCCCCTTCATTATTCCTCCAGCGATCCATAGTACAACTGCAATAATGATCTTTCAATTAACCACTTGGGGGTTAGCTCATCTCTGTTAAACCAATAACGATTCAGCTCTCGATATGGAAACGATATCGTGGCAGTTTTTCCTTGCTTATCGGACAGGTTCAAACGAGAATGAGTGGTAAATATAAAACGATATCCACAAATAGCATTTTCAGTTTAGTGACTTCTGTAGAGCACTGCCGTTAGACCCAGCACAAAATAAACCAATCGTAAATAATCCATCCGCCTGTTAATGACTTGGGAGGGAAAAGTTTTAATGGTTGGTAAAATATCGGGAAAAACCGATGGTCCAGGAATTTTGTTATTAGTTGCTGTTTGCAGCGATAAGCTGGGATGATGACATATCATTATCGGAAAAGCATATCGTACATGTGTGTCTGTTACATGGATATATATACAGAAATATATATATATAAATCCCGAAAGATATTATGTTTCGATTCTCATGGGCAATTTGCGTTCTTTCGATCGTTTAGTCCGAGCGGATATTTCAACGACAGATGATAGTCAAGTTTTGTTGGTGTTCCGGTTTTCCGAATTCGCTATCAAAACTGGAAATGGCGACAATTTTCACGGGAATCTTCCACCGGTTTTGGTCGACGTGCGTGCTTAAAACTGTTCTCTAAAAGTTTCGGAAATATGAGAAATGCATTTTAACGATGTGGAACACCCCCCTCCCCCTTACCAGCCCATCACTTTTTCGACTGATGAATGAGGGGCTGCAATCAGTGAGAAATATTTCACCAATTATTATTTTCATCGCCGAGAAAATGACGTTTGATACGAAAGCTTTTTCTGACAGTGATAAGAAATAATGACTTTTATCAGAATATTTAGAACTTAATAGGTTAGAAACCCATTTGAATAAAAGGAAATTGTATTTTGCTGCAGATATCAAATTACTAAACGGGAGTAAAGAAAAAAATAATTTAAATTACTTTAGAATAACTGAGACGGAATAATTTACGAAAATCGAAGAATTCTTAAGCTATTTAAATCTTAACTTCGACATAATTACTTAAAGTTTCATTTCCTTCTTTCGTTCAGAAAGACAATTACTTTTTTGTACAATAAAAATATTTTATTTAAACCTTCAGAGTCAACAAATTATTTGCAAAGTAATTTTCAGGGATTGTTTTTACGATACGTTGTCATTATATTGAAGGATATAATTTGATCAACAGATGACAAAAATCGGATGAGTTCTCCATTTTACAATGGCCTTTTTTTGGGGACTACTGTTCTTACTCGGTATTTTACGTGAAAAAAAAGATTGATGCCGATGTTTTTTCCTTTTTTCAATTACCTTAAAATTTTCTGGGATGTTTTTCAAGTGACTTCCTTTAGGCTCTTTGTATGAGCAGCCAAATTAAACTTATGTCAGTTTAATAGTAAGAAAAAATGTATCAAAAAAACTTTTAAAAATGACGATGTGTTTCACAAGTAAGAAATACAATGATAAAATGTGTCTGCACTAAAAGTTTGCCACCCTTTTCTGTTGCCTACTTTTTGCAAGAAACTCGGCAGTGAACATGATTGATTCTTAGCTTTTTATCTTAACACTTCTATCTTTAATCAAAAGCAAGATTAAGGTGAAATTAAGGTTTTAAAAATTGCTTTTAAATTGATAGCTTGAGTCTAAAAAAACCACAAAAATTTGTAGCAAAGATTCAATTGTCTAGAACTCCTAATTCTAAGCTTGCTTCACTTCAGCCACGAATTAACTTCAGTACCTTGAATTTTATTTACAGTTGAATTTGTAATTACTGTTTGAACAAGTTACCACAGCTTTTATTTAAAATGTAAAGTGTTAAAAACAAGTAAGTGAACAATCAGATCATACAAAATCGAGAACAAACGAAATAATGAAACAAAGGGGAAAAAAAGCATTTTAGTGATTGAACAATACACTCCAGGTGAGAGAACATATTAAAAGACTGCTTATTGATTTTTTTATTACCTGTTTACGCAATATTGAAACTTAAAAGAATTCTGTTACATTGTCTGGGAGGCTTCAAATTATTGCTAAGTATAATCAACATGTATAACTACCAATTCACTATGCATGCATCACAAACACATTTAAAAATTTATAATTGCAGACCAGCATTTTACAAGAATTGTTAAAAAGGTGAACATAAAAATCTATCACTGTTACTTTCGGTACTCTAGAGACGCACAAATGCACACTCGCACTCATAAATGATAACTTAAAAAATAAATAAAAATAAATAAAAAAATAAGGAATGCTACAGAAATTTTTCACAGGGGAAATATTATTAAATATGCACTCACGTACGGTGTGAATGATGGTCACGTGGCGAGATATGGTGTGGACATTCTGCATTACTTTTGCCAGGGGAGCAGTTGTCAGATAATAATAGGAGCCGACCAATAGTGTTAGTTACGTGATCCAGTCACAAAACGATCATTGAATCCTTCGCTTGGAGGGACTATCTCCTAATAGAAATTATGATTCACAAGAAAGCAATGTAACTATACGAAACACATTTTAATTTAAAGGTCTTTCCTTTCATGAAACATACCTAATAAAAAATTTGCATGGAGTGATTATAAAATTTTTGTTTGGCATTGACGTTACATTTTAACAGGTGGTCGTGATTTTACAAAAGGTTAAGGAATTTAATTTTAAGTATTGATTTTTTTAAAACTGAATGTGCAATTATAAATGAATTATTTTAATCGTTTATAATGTTTTGATTCCCTATACATGAACTGTGGTGCACTGTGTGAGAAGCAAATGAATGCTAGGACAAAAATTAAATTTAGCAGTAACCAGAACAAAAGGTATATGAACTTCTTCTCTTTCTTGGTTCAAGAGAAAGAACTAGTAGCCCTGGTAGGTGCTGCTGTACAGGCATCGTTTAGGGGAAAAATTCAATGAAAGCCTACCTAGGATCGGAACTTTGAACGCGTTTTACTCAAAATTTGAAAATATCCAGTTACATCCCTTTGCTTCTCTCTGCCTCAAAAATGAAATCAACAAAAAGAAATTAAAGTATGTCAGGGAAAGAGTAAAATAATATATATCATTAAGTAATTAATTTATCAAAAATGTAATAATTATACTCTTTACCGACAACCCGAATTATGTCAAACCTGAGTTTTTCTTTTCTTTCTTTTTCTTAAGTTTAAAGGAGAAAAAGGGATGAATATCGTAGATTTTTATGTGATAGACTGAACCTAGACTTATCTTCTAGTTTTTACTCTAATATTTCAAAGGATATTAAAAGGAAATACAAGATCCAAGCACAAGATGTGGACATCAATATAAACTTTAAACCCTTTAGGCAGCTCCCTTAGATAATTTTGTATCTTTGTTTCAAATAAACTAATATCGACCACCTAAGCGATTAACTTGCTCAATCCATTTTCTCCAGTATGACATTTTTATGCATATATTTTCAATTTATTTCTAGAAACTAAAACTTTTGCTTTATATTGTGATGTATTCGAAGTTAAGGACCCATTACGGTCTCATGAAGTCAAGAATAAACTTTATAAAAAAATATTTTGCACAGTAGAACCTCGTTCATCGTCCCCCCCCCACCCCCCGTTTGTCCGTATCTCCGGTTTTATCCAGATCAAATTTTCAGAATTGAAAAAAAAAAAAAAAAAAAAAAAAAAAAAAAAAAAAAAAAACAGCAACACTTAAATAAAACTTTTGAATTACGATAGTAAAAACGGAACTATGAATGTGCCAAATACTTGCTTATTATTTTGATCATACGTACAACTCCTGCATAGGTCGTGCAGTAAATTATAATCATCTAAAAAACAACATGGCATTTTTGGTGCGTCAGTCCAACAACACTACTGCAGCTAAAATATAAATGATCAAGTGTTTACCAGTAACATTCCTATGTCATTTTGTTCCAAAGCATTGTTTTTACTGTAATGAAATATAAGTTTGATTATTTAATAATCTGTTTTACTTATTTCCAATATTACCCGGATTTTCGTTTATCCGGATTGCCTTTGGTCCCAGCTAGTCCAAATAACAAAGTTGTACTGTTCTTGAAAAACAGCGGTTTGCCAGGGGTGCCCCTCCCCAAGGGCGCACCCCCTAAATTTCACAAAGCCCTCCCAGAAGCAAGAGCCTCCCAAAAAGTAAAAGGTATCCCTCAAAACACCCCCCCCCTTATAATTTCAAAGGCACAAGACTGCGCCATGACCCCCACCCCTGGGTTTGCACGTGTTGTAGTCGTGACCAAAATTTCGGTCATAAAGTGCAAATACTCGTATGTGCTAAAAAGGCCATATTTTTGCAAATGAATTAAGCAATCTAAATATAATCAATAAAAATATTTTAGAAGTACCAGTACAAAATAATATACCTAAAACCAGTAAAGTTAAATTATTTACTTGCTTTTTTCCCCTAGATCTTGTGTCTAAAATATAAATTATCAATTCTCTCTGACTCAGCTATTAAAAAAATCAGGCCATAACAACTATATGTAGCCGTTCCCTTAAAATATAAACCTATTTTTCACCAGGAAAAGGAAACTATTACATTTATAGCTGTCCAAAGAGAAATATCACATTCCCTAAATTTAACAGAGTTGTACATTTCTTTCGCCTTCTTTTTCCACTGCCTAAGCGGCGATAATTGAATTTATCCTCCACCAGAAAGAGGAAAAAAAGAACAAACCATTTAGCTTTCGAGAAATAACAATAAATCCTTTGCGTCTGCATAGATATTATGTTATTCTTTTAGAAACGTTTCACACTGGAATGTGTTTTAAATGAGTGAAAAGGCTTGCTTTTGATGAATGCACAATAAATTTGGCAAAAGAACAGCGTCATCTGGTGTCAGCTGTAAGAAAATTAATATTTACAAAAATATGGGGCTGTTCAATTTAGCTTTGTTTTGGAATTTGTAAATCTTTATTTTAGTGTTCAATTTTCTTTTCACAGAATGATTTTTGTAATAAATTGACCATTGGTTTTCAAATTTATCGATTCTGAATGTTACAGTACACACAAAGTCTAACTTAAGAAGTTTTATTTTACAAATTTTGAAAATTATGTGCATTTTTATACATTTTTTTCCGAATTGTGAATGATCAAATTTTTTTTTGTTTATGTTTATTTTTCAAATTTTACAGTAAAAAGTTTAAATTTTTTAAATAAATAAGTAACAAAACAGTTTTGTGCCATAAGAACGTATTTTGCTTGAAATGTTGAAAATAGCATAGTATTGACCATGCTCAAAAAAAAAAAAATTAAAAAAATTAAAAAAAAAATTATATATAAGATAATTACAGCGAAAAACTGAGAACAATTTTCAATAGTATTCAGTTTAGTAGCGTTTTGTCATTCTGGATACAGGATCTATGAATGAGTTCTTAGTTTTAATTTTATCTTCGCTAACATTACGCAACAAAACACAGTAGAAGTATATTACGACGACCATCGATAGTTGCAATCTGTTAACGACCAATTTTTAGATTTTCGTGGTTTTTTAATATATGAATTAATGAAACAATAGAATCCACTTTTTATTTCATGAAAAGAGAAAATGATACTACTATTCCAATTATAGTCGGAGTAAAGCTTCAGGAAATAAGCCTTTTTTTTAAGGGTAACGTAAAAATAGAAGAAACAAGAAGCACTTGGCTCAGTATTTCCTATAAAACATGCTGATAAAAAAAGAGAAAAGAAAGATTGAAAAGAAAAGTATTTTTCAGATAGCTGTTCTTCAGTTAATATGATATGAATTTTGGAATATTCGCATTTAAATACCTATGATATTGATTGTTAATGCATATGATTTTTTTTAGAAACGAATCTTGAACCTTAACCTTCCATAAGATTTAATCTTAATATGATTTTAGTAATTTCTACCCTTAGGCTCTTTTTGATCTATAGAGAGCACATATAGAGCACTTGATTTACATTTAAGATTAAATTATAGCTAAATTCTGAACGATAGTAAAGTTCTGATTTCCTTTAATGTTTTGAATGATACTCCGTCCCAAGAGTTTTGAGTTTTGAAGTCAAAGTATTTCATCAAGAGCGGTATACGAACTACATTAAGAGTCAAAAGAAAAGTTTTACTTCAAAATTAGGAACTTGTGGTGAATATGAATTAATCGCAGTCATATGAGAATATCTTTTTTCTTCGCTTCATCTTCACTTTATCATTTTTTATATCATGTTACAATTTGACGAAAAAATGTTTAAGATTGCAATTCCTTTTGTCTCATAAAAAGGCAACGTGTTCGCATTGAAAAAAAAATGAGAATCAAAAACATTTTAATAAAAATTTTCACAAGGAAAAAAAAAGTTTCACATACTTTTTCGAATAAAACTACGAGATTTCTACTCTTATAATTAAAAACATAAATCAAACATGTTTTCTGTATATGTATTTTTAATTAAAACCAAAAAATGAAAAAAGCAAAAAGAACTCTTATTAATTCTAATAACCGTCAACTTAATATTTTTAAGCCAGTGATATCCCCAAGTTTTAACAACCTATTAATTAAGTAATCGAATCGATGTTCAAAACAATAACATATAGTTTATTACAAAGTTACAGTTAAAGTCAAAGGAAACAATTGAAAGGTAATACATCTCATGAGATATTTCTAAGATTTAAATAAACTTCTTTATCGTGCATTATTGAACAACTAAAAGTAGAATTTTGAAATAGTAATTTTTTGTTTGTACACTTAAGTGAAAATGCACACTTCAAAACCTTTAACAAAAACTCTAACGCAAGGTAACATTTCATAAAAAAATGCTATTGTCCGGACGCGCTACAAGAGTTAAGGTTTAAGGTCAATCCAGCCACAACAGTTTGTTTTAATTAATATTTACAGGAATAATAGGGTACATTTATGCGTGTAAAAAGTGTCATGCTCCACCCCTTCTCCCCAACCAGAAATGTTCTTATGACTTCACTAGTGTTAATGTCATATTGTCTGCCACAAACAATGTCAGGCTTTGAGGCACGAGGGCTTTTCTTGAAATTTTGAGTTTCTAACAAGGTGGGGGTAACAAAAAGCTTTGTATTACACATTTTAAGTGAAATAAAATCATATTTTAGTAATATTTAATGTATAAGATAATTATCTATTATCGCGTGAGAAGTGAACGGGGACAGAGGGGGTAAAGGGAAGTGACTGCCCCGAAGTTGGAGAAGCATTAAATATAATTTACTTTTTAAGAATCTAATAACCTATCCACTCCAACAGGGATAAGAGACCGTTACTATTATTAGATACATGAGAATTACTTTTCATTCTTCGAAGGAACAGTTCATCCAAAACGAATGTTTCGGTTCTCTCACTTCGCGTTCTTTAAGATTTTTAGAGACCTGGTTTTCCGACTAACTGCATCTATCTTCAGCAAACTCCTGAATAACGAGGAGAGACAGGGATGTTGAAAGGTGAGATTTAGGGCTGCGAAATTCCACAGCTGTCTCTGATAAATCTGACATCAAAGATCAAGAAGATTCCCGCCGTTTCTCTACTGAGACACTAAAAAAGTTTGATGAAGGTTTCTAAATTTTTACTGCGGAGAGCCTTATATTCATAATTAGCAAATTAAAAGGGAAAATGTGCAGAAAAGTATCCTGAATTGACTGCGAAAGCTGATTATTGATAAATTACGTTTACAATTTATGGCTTTTCATATTGCAGACGTTTGTTTGCATTTCATATTGCACAAGTTTGTTGGCTTTTTTTTTTATTTCACAAGTTCGTTGACTTTTCATATTGCGTAAGTTTTTTGGCTTCAAATATTGTGCTAATTTTTTTGCTTCAAGTATTGCACAAGTTTGTAGGCTTTGCATATTGCGCAAGCTTGAAAGTTTTTCATATTGCATACGTTTGTTGAATTTTCTTAATATACGAGTTTGATGGCTTTTCATACTGGGCATGTTTGTTGGCTTTTTATATAACATCCGTTTGTCAAGCAAAAGTACAGTGTTATTATCTACATTTTATGCAAAACTGAAGAAACCTTCAGAATATAAATGAATTACTTCAACATGTACATTATTTTTAAATTTTACTTATAAAATATACTTCATTACCTTAAAAATATTTAAAATGATAATTCTTTATCGTTTTAATATTGTTTAAACATTGTTCCTTAGCAAATTCTGCTGTGTAATGAAGATAAAACTCTTAAATATCACAGTCATTTTTCGAATTTGCTAATTATAATCTTTCAGTTTAATGTTTGAAATTTTAATAGTTTTTTGTTTTTTAAAGGTCGATTAGGACAAAGTTCAAATCGTAAAAAAAACTGTTGTTGCATATTATGACTTCGAGATGTGGTTCTGAAACTCAATAATATTTTAACTAACTGGAATAAAATCTTCCTTCCATTATTAAGCAAAAATTTTCAATTTCTAGGATAACAGGAAATATAGGATAAGAGTTGCTAGTGCGTTTGGATGCTGTAATTATTTAACCATGTCCCGCGGCTCTAATTTTCTGCCTCAGGCATTTGGGAACCTTTGGCAGTTTTGCAAATGACATCTCTGAGTTACATTAACATTATTTCGAAAGTGGTATCTATCACCAAATTCAAATTTGCAACTTCGATTTTATTTACACTTATTTATTTCATTTGTGAACCATTCGTTTCATTTTTAATTATTTAGTTGTAATTTTTTGGTGGCAATCAAAATTGTATTGTGCATGATCAAATATTGTTCGCATAATTAAGCTTTTCTTTTATGTCAACAATGTTCATAGAAAAGTTACAGGGGAAACACGGTCTTTGTTAAAAGGAGTATCACTGCAGAAATATACTAAGATTTATTAGATATTTTAATAAAAGTGATTATTGTACATTCCCAGATAGTTTTAGTACCATACAAACAAGCATACAAGAGTGGTTGAAAAAGAAGTTTCACCAATAACTGAAAGATCCTACTTCTCCAGTACTCCAAATCTGCTAACATCAAATGATGATTTCTCTTACGTAGCTTACGCTGCTAATTATTTTAAGCATATCTGAATATAAAATGTAAAAATATTTTTCAAATAATCTATTGTTACTCAATTTTAGTTATACATTTCTTTAGGTTGATTAAAAACACTTTAATACTTCTTTAACGAATATAAACTAACATGAAAGCATAACATGTTACATCAAAGTTACAGGGACATCATTGCGAGCTATAATAGTCACAAGAAGCCAAATTGTGACATTTCATAGAAATACCGTTGTGACACTTTTGTGACAAGTTTCACGTGACTTCACTGAGACATCGATGCAATAATTAATTTTCGACCTTATGAAGATGTCATTGCAACTTAACAAAAGCGACGTTGCCATGAACTAACATTCGTAAGATGCCGCAACCTGTTAATAACTTCACAGCGACGTTTCGTGATCGTCACACGACGGAGACAGGGGCACCTTGAACCAAAATTTTCCGAGGGCAGAGCTTCTTAATTTGCGGAATATATCTCTAAATTTGGTCGAATGATAAAACACAGTTACGCTAAGTACATATTTTTAAGGGAACATGAAGGTATTTAACTATTGCACTCTTACAATTGTGTCCCTAAATTTTTCGCCAAGACTTGCCGGAAAAGTGAAGTTTTTGGGAGTTCACAGTGACTTCCTTGTGACCTCTTATGACGTTCTTTCCCGTAAGGGTCAGATTTCAGTCACTGTACTATCTTTCTAGAGTCGAGTAGACTTTCTCAATGATTTAAACTCTCACCCCTTTTGCTCTTCTTCCAAAACGTAGCTTGTAGTCCACGCATTCCAAAAAGATTTTTTTATGAAGAATATCCAGGAAGTAATGACTAAATCTCAATCCGCGCAGGGTTTCGGAAGTAAGCTCTGGTGGTGGTACATTGTTACGAACTTTTGCGGCATTGCACGATAAAAACTACCGAAATTGCTTGGAACACACGACTGAAACTGGTTCCATTCCATAAAATTTTACGCAACATGCTTTGTAAACACGATCTACATCGAAGAATGCTAGAACACAACTCTGCATTGAACTTAACCGTTTACTTTCGAGCCATAAATAAAACGGATTGTCTGAAGCCTGCTATATATGTTGACATTTCTACAGCCATACACTTTCGCCGGTATGAAAAATGAACCCATTTTCCTTCTAAGTATGCTCATGCGAAACGAATTAATCATTTTGGGTATGACCCCTCTGAAAAGTTAGCCCATCGCCACATATCAATTACGACGAAAATCACCTTGACCTTCCATAAAAATCACGCTTTTCGGTGCTGAGGAGCGAGTGATCGATTTGCCTAAGTCGTGACTGTGGCTGGAGCACTATTTTCTTCCTCAGCGAGGAGATACAAATAGAAAGAAAAAATAAAAGAGAAAAAACTGAAGGTATAAACGATCTGTGGGGATCGAGCAGAATGCCACGTGGTTAGAATTGAGATAAAGTTCGCGTCTGTATGATGGAATGCCCTTCCAACAAACAGCAACTCGTGAAACGAAGGCGTTGAAAATTTAACAACTAAATGGCTGCGTTATCAGATACTATTAGTACAAGTCAGGAAACCAAGAAAGTAAAATACATTTACTTTTGTTGTACCTATGTATTTAATAGAAGAAATTAATTATTATTACACTCTAGGTCTTTGGTGCCAGAATTAACAACTTAGTTGGTTTTTACTTTTTATATCTTAAAGACGATATGTTCTCCACCACACGTGGGAACAGAAAGATGGTAAAATTTTGAAAATGGCGGATCAAGCTGGAACAAGCTGCCTGGTTTGTGAGGTTTGTGATGTTATTTGCAGAGGGCCATTTTTAAAATAGTTTTAAGCCAGAGCAAACAAGAAAAGTGCTTAGTAATCCCACAAAAACTTTTAAACTTCTAATAAGATTAACTGGAAGATTTGAATACCAAGACAGTTTAAATGGAGAATCTACAAGTTTGAGAGAATTTTTTGGGGATCCTTTGGTTAAGTCATCAGAACTATGTAACGCATTTATCATGTGCACTTTCAAAATCCTTGGGGTCCCCAAAGGTCGTTGGAGCCTTTTGAATCTCGACATTTGCGGCATTTTAAGTGCACCACTGGAAATATTAGAGGTCTCAAAGGATTTTTTCATCACTGATTTTAGGTGAAGTGTGTAGAAAATGTGTGGAAGTACAAATCAGTTGCAGTTTCAATGCAGTAAAACACTAAAAATAAAGGTATGAGATGTTTAAAAAAAAAAAAAAAAACCTGAAACATGCACATCATATTTTTTGTGTGCGGAACATTCCCGAATTTTTGAAAATAACTGTTTTTTTTTTTCCTTAGTTTTGAAATAAATGATTAAAATATTGGACTTTTCATAACATTACTGTTTTTCAAATATGCATTATGAAAATTTCTGAAAGTTACATTTTAAAATTTCGCATTGAGTTCTTCAGGGCAAAGGATCTTCCCACAAACACCATGAAAATGCATAGTAATGTCGAAGTGTTTATAAATATAAGTTTAGACTTTCATTGTCTTTATCGCAATTTCCTTTATTCTCTTTAGTTCTCTTTGTCTTATCATAAAATTATTGGATAAGTTATGAAATAAATAATATATTTAAATGCTTACCGAAAACCAAACTGAATGCGTCTCGTGGGGCGAGTAATATTAATTTAACTCTTCAGATAATTCCTCTCTTCATTCGGAAACAATCTATAAAAAGAAAAAAATAATTACCATATAGTCGGATACATAATTTTGAAATCACATACACGTAACACTGAAAAAAATGTTTCCTTTTTTTAATGATTGGAGATTTCGTTCACATTGCTCAGCATATATTGTCGGTGCACAAGCACATTTTGCTATAACATCTAAAAATTTTCAACGTAGTTCAGTCAGTTAGAATTTCGTAATAACTTATTTCATGAAATAAAACATTTGTACAATATATCCTTTGTATACAAGCAAAAACCACTATACAGTAGTATAGTGGGGTACCTCTGTTGAAGATACATTCTTCTGGTCACAGCCCTTTTAAATAGGGACCATCATATATTTCCCTCTCATTAACCCTTTCAGACATCCCTTGAAACCTTCGAATAAGAGGTATATTCAGGGATCTTTTTGCTGATTCCAGTCCCTTTGAATTGTGACCTGCATGTATTTGCCTCTGATTAACAATTTGAGACACCCCTTCAGAACTCCGAAGAATGGAAACCTTTATTTAAAAGTCTTCTTTTTTTCTAGCCCCAGTCCCTTTGATTAGAGACCTCATATATTTGCCTCTGATTAACCCTTTTTTTGACAACCCTTGAGACCTGCGAAGAAGGGAAACCTCTATTTAAGGGACTTTTTTTCTGGTCCAAGTCCCTTCGAATAGAGACCTCCATGTATTTGCATCTGATTAACCTTTTGAGACACCCCTTAAAGGATCCGAAAAAGGAACATTTTTTTCTGGTCCCAGTCCCTTTGAATAGCGATCTCCATCGTCTTTGCCTCTGGTAAACCTTTTGTGGCTCGGTGGTTTCGTTTAAAATCATGTAACCTTTCATTTAAGTATTGTTTTATCCAACTGTTAAAGCCACTGTGTCAGTTGACTGAAAAAACACGAAAGACTAGGTGGACCCAAACTATACCGCAACCCATGTACCACACGTAAAGTTTGAACTTTTCATATACGTTTTAAAATTGTTGCAATAACGTTGACAACCATATTAAAGCGTTTCTAAAACAAAGTGTGCTATCTGGATACGTCTAAAATGGTTAAGAAACCGTTATTTTACAGCTTTTCCTCTTCAACCGGTTATGGATATCAGGTGTGTGCATCTGACAGTGTAGGCAAAGGGGTAATTTAGCGGCCGCAAACGTGCTAAGGAACAGACAGAGAAAAAACTACAAGAAATTTTTTTAAGAATAATATTTATTGAGTTTGATAGAAGTCAAGGCTTATTTTTTTGTGAAAATATTAGCTGGTGATAGTTTGACATTAGTATGTACAATGAAGCGAGTACACTCTGAAATTCGTGCTGCGTTTAACTACGTGCTTGTATTAAATATGTAACAAAAATTTTATAAACACACTGAAAAAATGCACATGAATCATTTGCAAAAATTCAAATGCTTGTTTAAAAAAAAAATGCTTTCATGGCCTCTCAACTGTAAATTTAGTATATATTTAAGACTATAACAAATTATACGTTAATTAAAAGCACGTTTTGCATTTATTTTACTGAGCTTTCCTAACAGTGTGTTTTATTGTAAATTAACATTTCAGAATCTGCTGAGGACATAAATTTGCTGAAGCTGAAAGCAGACATCTTTCATCCCCAGCTTAAAATTGCCCAATGTTTAGAAAATATCCGCTAAAATAACTCCAATCATCAAAAGTCTAACAGTAATTTCAACACTTCGTGCTGTTTGCTACGTGCAAAGCTCCCAGAAAACGAAACACTGATGAAGACCTAAGCCTCAGTTGCTTGTTATAGAGAGATAAAATTCATTCGCCTCTTGCACTGAATCAACCAATGGCGGCTCTCTGTGGAATGAAGTCCTCATGCGAAGCGTGTTGCCCTTTAAGTTTTCCCGATTTAAGTTTCCCCCATCCATCTTAAAATGGTTTCCGTCTGGGCATTAACACAAAGTCCGCCCAATTAGGAGATTCGACTCCATCTGTAGTCTTTTCGCTCGAATGGTTAGAAATAATTTCCTGCACATTTAATGAATCTTTGCTGCGTCCCTGCACATCGGCTGAATAGATAGGCATTTCTCTAAATATGAGCAGTTTTCTGAAAACTCTGGTAATAAGCTGAATCAAAGCGGCGAGTCCATTTTGCTGCGAATGATAAAAGGCTTCGTTACCGACTTCAGATGGAATAAATTATTAAGGACGATTATTATTCACTTTCTGAATGGGATGCTGACCTCTGTTTTTAATTAAGTACTCGACGCTTTCGATAAAAGCTAAGGGCTCACCTGCTCATAAATCTGCTCCCGCTTGATTGGTCCAATAAATTCATTAAGTGTAATTCATTAGTGAAAGCGCTGAATAGATTTTCCCCCAACATGAGCGATTGAGTTCTAATTAAGAATTTACGAATGAAAACTGTAACTATGACATAAAAATTTCTTTTCTTCAAAGTGATTATCCAACTGAATAAGGATACACATTTTTGCTGTTAAGTTACAGCTTTTAGTTTCCTATATCTAAACAATATTTTAGTACATATGGATGTGACAAAATACATGCTAATTATAAAGGAATGAGGAGATTTAAAACGTGTTGAACGATATCACATCGTGCTCAAACTACAGCATCACATCTTATGGTATGTACAGAAGCAGTTACTGCGGTGACCCAATTTTTGAGTTTTTCAGGATTAGCAGATTTGAGGGGTATACACATAAGTTTTGTTACATATCGTTGTGTTACATATCATTACAGGAAAAAATCACTAGGTGTTAGGTCTGATGACCTAGGGCATCAGAGTCAGTCATAAAATCCTAAATCATTCCTGTCTTTATTGGTCCAATATATTCATTAAGTGTTTTTATTAGCCATAAGCGCTAATTAAATTTTCCCACAACATGTGCGATTGATATCTAGTCAGGAATGTATGAGTGAAAACTGTCATTATGACTCAAAAAAAATTTAAAAAATGATTACCCAACCGGTTAATGTCGCAAGGTACTTTGCTTGCGTTATACTAAATATTAAATCAGTAAATGTGAATATGACAAAATACAAAATGATTCAAGAAGAATGATGGGATTTTAAACATGTGTAGATCCCGAAAAAAAAACAGAAACAAAAAAGGTTTTTTTACATACTTAAATCACTCTAAAAATGTAAAGTGTGCCCTCTTCCTGACGCCTCAATGATATCATACCTGGACTCAAACTACTATCACAAGCGCTGTAGCATGTAAGCAACCGATATCTCAACAGAAAAAAATCAGTTGGTGTTAGGTTTGGTTACCTAGGATAGCAGAACCAATCATAAAGTACTAAATCATGTCTTCCTTGCGAACTATTTTGACTAACAGAATAATAAAAAAACAAGTGGAACTGATACAATAGGAGGCAGTGGCAACTAGCGATGACCAATAAAAACATTAAAACCCGTTCTTCCATTCAAGCTCCACCAGAGAACTATAAGTCCAATGTTCCAAAAGGGGCATATTTATGAAACCTCTTCATTCACTTTGAATCAATCTGTATTTTAATTACTAAACAAAATGCTTTAAAATAGTAATTGTTTTAGCAAGTGCTTATTAGTTTGCTGGATAACCTGGTAGAATGTAACCTAAATTTCAACGTTTAGTTGATTTGAACACTTAAAGAACATTTCAACTATTTTATTATTTCAAATAACTAATTCATATTCAAAAACTCATTTAAACCAATAACGCTTTTGACGATCCTTGGAAATAAAAACTTTCTCAATTGGAGCAAATATTCAAAACACACAATAATTTTAGATATATTGGTACACCAAGTGCTACTTTTTTCCCCAAAAATCTCAAATCGGGTAATTTAAGTTCATTGTGTTAGTCTAGAATTTAAAAACAGAATCCTTGTTGGTCAAAAAATTATTGAAACACCGGGTAGTTTTGTAACAAATGACATTGCATTGGACATTACTTAGAACTTATTCCTATTGGATCACATAAGATATGGAAAGAATAATTAAAGCAGGTAATCTCAAGATGGTTCTGAAAATAAGAATTTTCATCTTTTTAAATTATAGTATAGTATAAATTTTAGTTAGAGGTTTCGCATTTAATATATTGCTAAAACACAAAAATTTGATTTTATATTTGTAAAGTTCTTTACATCTTTAATCAAAAATTAAATTATAGTTCAATACTAAAAAAAAAAAAAAAAAACACTTATATGACCCTAGCTTTGTAAAATGAAGTTAACTCCATTTTATCCATGGAAGTAATCTGTATTATAAAATAATCACGCTGCGTAAATCGTACCTTTTTTTAGCAATATAATTACAACAAAATATTAAATGAAATTGTTAAATACATTTTCTGTTAATTAGCGGTACTTCACGCCACATGTGAGTGTAATACGGCTACAAACGTAGTTTTTCAAAATTTTAATTCGAAATTGAGGTAAAGTTTACAACCAGTGACTCCACCAATAACGAAGCAGCAGTTTTGTTTTCTTGGCAAAATATTATCTTTTTAATATTATTAAACGAACTTATCTTCGCGGAAGAACTTTTTTTTTTTTATTTTTGTCCCGGAAGCACTGCAGAAGAAACTACTTTCCTGGATGGCTGCACTTAAATAAAAACGTTAATGAAAGTGCTTGAGCGTTAATCCTTATAACGACATGTGTCAAAATGGTTGATAGTGGTTGGTGAGAAAAACTTTCTTTGGAATCAAGATGAGAAAAAGTGTTTAATCAGCATGATTTCGTAGTTGTCTCTGTCTTGGACTTATGCTTCGTTTGTAATAATTTTATTTAAAAATAATTTTCAAATAGTTTTCATAAAACTGCAGTTGAACGCCAATTTCTACACAAAAACTAAGTTCATCTTTAATAATCGAATATAATGTTTCTTTACACAGCTTATGAATTGAAAGAAATCGTATGAGAATCAATTGCACAATAGGATCAGAGTACAGTTTCTGGATCAATCCAAGCTTATTGGCTGTTCACAGAAATTACAGTTTAAACCAGGGCAGTGGAGTGAGAGGAAAAATAACCGACTCCGATTCTAACTCCGATTCCGAGAATTTAAGAGCCATCGACCCCTAAATCCGACTCGAACTCCGATTACGTAAGTACAGACGGAGTTGCGGACTTTGGGAGAAAGTGACCGATTCTGACTAAGACTCTTGAAATTTTAAACCTTTGACCCTCGACTCCGACTTACCCAAATATCAGTTCGACTGCGAATCTTAGATTTTAACTCAGCATCCCTGGTCAAAACTCACCATTTATTTTCCCCGGAATATATTATTTAGCAATTAGACATCTTTGTGAGGATCTCCTTAACATAATATCATATACAGTAGGCTAAAGGTTGACCAATTAAGAATGAACTGGTACTTTGAAAAATTTTGCATATCGTTTTTTTTATGTACATTAAATTTTTCCTTTTAAAATGCTTTTCAATCAAAAAAACTATTCTTAAATAGTATTGATTTACAATCTTGAAAAAAAAAACCTTTCCAATGATACATAATCTTACGGTATTAGTGCAAAAAAAAAGGCACTATTGGACATTAAACCACTAAAATCAACGTTTTTCAAAAGATTTCCAATTTTGTCCACACTTGTATTTAAATGGGTTGCACTATTTTTTATAGCTTTTAATCCTCAAAACTTTTTCGAAGACCTTTTAAATGGCAAATAAGCATCCAAATCAGTTTTTTTTTTTTTTTTTTTGAAGCTTCCATTGATGTCAAGTCGAAAACGTTACAACACTATCTTGCGAAATTTTATACTTTGAAAAATAAAACAATAACACGTGGGATGCGGGTTTATGATTTACAATTATATTTTGCAAGATTTCAATTTTAGCACTAAAATTTAAGCGTGACATCTTTATAAGAAATAACTATAGCTTTGTAAGTTAATGAGTTTTTAATATAGTGACGCAGTATTGTTTAAAACAAAATAATAATAATAAAAAGATAAAACGTTGTAAAAAAAAACGTATTTAGCAGCATAATTACAGTTTATAGTCAAGAGTAAAGAGTAATAAGTTAAATCTAACAAAAAATATTCATTGACAGCAAGTTTTATCCGTACAATACAAAAAAACATGTTTAATAATCTTATCTTACCATAGCTTATTCTCATTTATCTATTCATTTTTTACAGCTTTTGATTTTTACTTGCAAAGATTTAGTACGGAATGCTTAAATGCAGTAAAAATTCTAGGGCTGCATTACCCTATTAAAAAATAACTAAATAAACTAACAACAAATAATAAGCAAAAATAAAATTTAGACGTTATCCATAAATATAACATTTTTTTTTCATCTGTATTTAACAAAAATGCACCTCAACTAACCATTGTACAGATTTTCTAATCCGCCCAACTTCTGATTCGAAACTTTTATTACTTATGAGTTAGCTTTTATTTTGTGAATTTAGGACTTTATAATCAGTCACAGTAGCATTATCAGATTATTAAAAGAATATAAGGGGCAAAAAACATGATATCAGCTTAACCTCAGTTGGATCAAACGCGAGCAATAAGTTAAACATGACAAAAATTGTTTAGATAAATTATAGAATTAAGTTTAGAAAAAAAATGGGAAATCGGATGTGAAAACATTTTAAAGAACTTTTTTATTTCTTTCTTTTTAAAGATTGTTTTTGCTTTTCTGAATACCAAAACTAATTTTTAAATTATTTTGATAAAACGTGTTTCGTTACACCACGTTTTTCAACAAACCAGTGATACAAAGAAGTAAATGTAAACGTTTTCGAGGTTATTCACGTCCATAACATTTTATTTAAGGCTACATCAATCAAAACTGCACCTCAACAAACCACGCTGCACATATTTTCCAATCCTCGCAACTTGTGATTCCAAACTTTTCCAACTTAAGAGTTAATTTGTGCCTCTACATCACGCCTTACCGATTACGATAGAATCGATAACGTAGACGGATAAGAACATAATGACTTCATTTCGCTTCGTTTGCGAGAAGAAAGAGCACGAAACTTTTTTTTTTCTTTCACCAATCTCGCTCAGTGGCCTTCGCTCTAATCTTGGAGTCGCCATCCAGGAATTTAATGTAAAAGAACAAAATAAAAAGCTCAAGGAATAAAATGCTGTCTGTGTTAAACAGGGGTCTTTCTGATGAGTATGTTTTGCCCAGCGAGGCGTGTATCTGATAAGAGGGCTCAACGTATGTGCAATCGTAAATGAAGAATTCGTATTTTAAGCGTAACCTAAGTGGGTTGTTCTTTCTTGGAGTGTAAGTATTCGGGAGAGGCCTACAAGAACTTTACCGCACAGATTTTGAAAGCTGATAAACGGAGAGCTCGTAAAAAGGCTACATTTTTATCACGTGTATAAAATAAGCGGCTCTGTAATATTTCGGGTTCGGAAACATAAATTTTAGTTGATTCATGGTGGCTATAATCCTTATGAATTTCCCTGAAAGCAAAGCAGGGTAAGAATCATGGCAGGTAATTATCTTACAAATTGCGAATATGCAAGAATGCTATCTCTGCGCAGAAATCGAATATTCCGTTATTTTATCTCGTTTAATTTCTTCTGCTTATTATTGTAACTGTTTTTCTTATGAGTGTTTGAACTTTATGGTTTTATTTTCTAACCATGCATCAGGGAAAGTTCTGCGCTTTTACTACTTTATCTACTATATTTTTGACTCTCACTTCAATGAGGTAAGATATGCCACTCAGCTTGGTTATTCGCTAATACAGAATAATAAGTTCTAAAATAGACGAAACCGAAATTCTGGTTTATTGCGTGCAGACTGTGGTTTGTTTACATAGTCTGTGTTAGATTTGGCTGCACAATAGATTCCTTTTCCGTTTTTCTCTCCACTCCCCATTTCTGTCATATTTACTCGGTTTGAATTTACAGCTACCAGAAAATTAACAATTGCAATCAACTACAGGAGGCGCTGCAGTCTCTACCCTCTGTCTAAGGGCGGCAGATAAAGGTCAAACAAATAATTGCATAGCTTATAACCTGCGTTTAAGATTAATGAATTACAGTAATTTTTCATTGTGTTCATTTTTTGTCTATTCTTTTGAAATTAGATATCACCACAAACTGTCTTAAGCCTGCATTTTAACCCAAAGGCCTGCCTTTTAACCCAACATGGAACGGAATGTTTTTCCTCTTTTGATAGTTTCTAAAATCGCCGCAAAGTAAGGTATTCAAGATCTAGAATTACGAGTGGGGGACTAGTGAAGATGCACTCTTTCCAACAATTCAATTTTTTGAATGATATTTCTTTTTAGAATCAAACAGTATGATTAAATAGTTAAGGTTCAAAAAAAAAAAGAAAAAAAAAAACCTGGCATGGCAAAAACATAAAACAAAAATATATCACAAACCATTAGCATAGATTTAGAACTAAAAACGTGTCAGAAGCACTTGCAACAAAATTTAAAACTGCGGCATTTATCAAAATTTTTGCGATCAATGTCGTTCGCATACGACGTTCAACATGTTTCGCAACCGTAACCTGAAGCATTAATTAAAAGAACTATCATTTACGAAGTCGACTAAATCGATCTCTCATGGTATATTAACTGATAATTACTCACCCGTCTGTTAATAGGCGATCAATGAAACCATTAATCGGACACGATTCGATTAATCGATACATGTTCAACAACCTCTCTTCTATCGACTGTTGGTATCGATTAATCGAAAGTTCCAACTATTACCTGATTTTAGACTGAAAGTGCAGCTTTTATCAGCACGAAATGCTTTGTTAGTTAAATGCCCATTTCTAACTTAGATTTCAGGTAATATTCAAGTAAGGTGTCCACGGAAAAAATTATGAGCTTTGTTTTTAATGAAAAGATAATTCGGAAAGACAATGGGAAAAAAGATGCAAAATTAGATGTCAGATTTTTTTTTTTTTTTTGCAATTAAGATATTAAAACTAATTACGAAGTTATAAAAATCACGATTCCGTATAACTCATAAGCCGTGATGCTTTTGCATAACTTATGCGCAACTTAAGCACGGCTTATGCAAAACTTACGGAAAGTAACAGTGCGCAAATTCTTACAAAGGACAAAATTAGGGAAATGATTCAGCCACCAGTGACCTTCAGTTAAAATTTCATTAATAGCCACTTTTTTTTGAAATAAAGGCTACTATTTCTTTTACTGACTGCACTAAACCATTTTTTTTGTTTGTTATAATAAATAATCCTAAATACATTAATTGATGTACCACAAGTATTTTATTTAGATAAATTATTTCATGCAAGCTGTGTTTTGAATTTGGCAGGTACGTGATTTTCATGATTTTGAAGGTAAATTCACAAACTAAATACATATAAAAATTTGTTTACTGTTAGTAAAACTACCAGTAGTTTACTTCTAGTAAATAAGTAAATAAGTATTTATCATCGAATATAAGAAATCCACTCTATGTTACTTTGAAATACATACAATATACTGTTGCTTCTAAATTTACCTTTTCACTTCTGAAAGATTAAATTAATCTGGAAGAACACAAAATAAAGTCAACAGTGGCTGTTTGATGAGGATAAAAAGCACTGGCAATCCTTTTCACTAGGTCCAAATTTATTTCACTTACCGAATAACCAAAAGCTCTTAAGAGAAAAATAAAGTACAAGGATTTCCGCTGCTTAACTCTGAGTACATTAAGAAACTACAAAAAACATTAGAGAGATTTGTGTTCCACATCTTCTTTAACAAGTTTGTACTAAAATTAAGCTTTTGCCGCTTAATAATGAGCGGAAAATTCATCAGCAGCTTACTCTTACATTACGAAACGAACAAAAAGCAACTGTTTTACAAAATTTAACTTAGATACAGTTTCTAAAACTAAAAAAAAAAAATATTATGCTCTCAATATTTTTATTTTAAAATTATTAATCAAATATCTTAGTTTAAAAAAAGAGAAAACATGTGTTTTTCAGTGCATAACTCCATTTTTGCACCAAACGGTTGATTTTCTCCCACATCGCCCTAATCATTCAGCACGAATATTGAATATGTGTTCTGAAGAATATAACAGTCGTGGGCGGATAAAGGGAAGTATCTGCAGAAATGAGTTTTTGAGATATTTGAAGAAATGTGTATTGTTGGATTCAATACTAACAACAGAAAAATGTTGGAATGGGGTTGTTTCCTTCAGTCAAAAGTACTACTTTTAGTCACTGAAATTGATAGAATGAGTAAAAAAAAAGAACCCAGAAAATACTTTCATTTAGCCAACAGTTATTTTTTAATTATTTTTTTAAAAATGTCCAATTTCGAAAACAAGACGTAGAATTTATGACGTCACAAATGATGCAATTTGGAGCATCTTTCTACAGCGTTTCCACGTTATGATAATCAAGAAGCGAATTAAATATTGCGCTCTACGCTTGCTATCAACCCTATCGTTGCTAATACACGTGAGTAAAGATGCGAATCAAATATTTTGCTCTGTGAATGGCAGCATTGAATGGCATTTCATCATTTTTTGATGTCACACGACAGAAGCGTAAACAATGAAAGCGCACTGATTTAAATATTTTTTAAAAATATTATTAACTTAAATAAATTATTTAAAAAATGGGTCAGATCCTATGTTTTTAAGCATGCTCTTTCAGAAAAAAATACTTTTAAAATTTTGGAAACGACCCCATTAGCCTTTTTATTTCGCACTTTTTTTTCAGCGGAAACCAAATAAGCATGCTTGTACAATAAAGATAAAGACGAAAAAAATGAAAAATTAAAAAAATTGCAGTGACTGTCTTTTAACAGCCCACGGCAGATAAAGTCCCAGTACTCTTTTCGTAGAAATTAAACCCCCGCTTTAATAATTTGAAAGACATAAAATATACTGTGTTTTATTTACCTTTTAAACTACTGAAAAGATTATAAATTGCTCTTTAAGATCATAAACCAAAGACAATTGATGAAGACATTCATAATCGTTCGCACAGGATCCAAATTTGTTCCACAAAGCTTCATAATCGAAAGCTATTAGGGAAAAAAAAAGAAACGAAAGGGATTCCCTCTGCCAAACTCCGAGCAAATTAGGAAATTAACAACAAGGCATTTGGCAATGCTTAGCGCCGAAAGCACCAGCTATTAGAGTGGCCTTCTGATAAGGCGGTCTATTTTCGGGGTGGGGCGCGCCTTAAGAAAGGAGAATGAGACGTTATTACACGAAGGATTAAGGAGCAATGAGGACTCACTGCCACTTTTAATTGAACACGCAGCGCACATTGGTTGTGGATTCCTCCGTCATGAGACACAACCTCTGTGTCTTTGTTAGTGATAGGGGGAAAGTTACAAATTACAAAAAGAAGTCTTGGAGTGGTCTGTTTTGGACGTAAACTTTTTGGTACAGTTGAACTCTCTCATAATGATCAGCTCTGATTTAACGAGAACCCGGATATAACGAGGAAAATAGAATTATTTGGTTTGTACAATTTAATTCTACAGGAGTATAACTCGCTTTTGTTAAGCAAACAATACTTAGAGATTTATAGAATGTATATTAACTTAAAGTTCAGTTTATCTTGTCTTTAAAAAAATTCTTTAACGTTCCGAAGTCAACCGAAAGTTAGTGATGAGTCATAAACCCTGAGAACAAATTATTAACGACGCGTTTTTCACTTGTCTAGCTAAAAAGTATTTGAAAATTGATTTGTTAATGCAGACGTCATTACCTAGACCAAAACTAAATGTCAATTCAAACTGAAGCCGATGAAAAAATAATGAAAGCGGCGGCGGGTAACGACAAATATGAAAAATTTGAAGCCCCACCATCCGCAACATACTCAATGGCATTTGATATAAACAAGTTTTTTCCAAGTTTTTTAAAAGCCAGGTGTGAAAATAACTTTATTTTTTTCCGTGTGCCATGAGTAACAATATCCTTGAAAAACAATAACGAAAGAAAGAGACAACAAAAACAATTCAAAGGAAGAAGTTGTACAGAATTAAAAACCTTAAGAGCAAGTATGTATGATTTTTTTTTTTCATGAACCCGTTTACAGCGAGCATTCGGTTATAACGAGTAAATATCGCGTTCCCTTCGCGCTCGTTTTAAGCGAGTTCGACATTACGAATATACGATGCTTTATTTCATCTAAAGTCAATGCAATATGTTTATTGCCAACTTTGCCGTCATGTTTATGCTGTCATGAGGCATAATCTGTGTCTTACTGTTAGGTAGGAAGTAACAAATTACGAAAAATTTATTTTTGACTGAAGAAGGTGTTTTTGAAATGTTATCTTATTTCTATCATAAATCTGCACTTGAAATATTTGTTATTACATATATAGGTTGTGATATTCTCCAACCACTTAATGGGGTGTAGGAGAAAGTTACTAATTCTAATTCTATCGTGCAAGCATGTCAGATACTACAGTATTGTGGCAATTAATTCGGAAATGTTATTTTTTTCGTTTTATCACAAGTTAGCAAACGAATAAGCACTCAAATTCAGCTCAGAGTTCAAATAGCTGTTATTGTCAAACTAGTAGTTGTTTGTACGCATAAAGTAAATAGGAGGCATATAAATTCTTCCGCCAAGTGACTAGAAATTGGCAGTGTTAGTTGCTCGCTTGTTGTGGGAGAAATTAGAGTCATGGATATCATCCTGAAGCACTTAAAGAACACACTCCTAAAACATTAGAATAAATAGGCAAAATATGTGTAGTGAGTATATCAAGTGTCGGGAGGATATGGCAGCGGTTTAAGACAAAAGGAAATGCTGGAACCAACCATATTGGAAAACACGGCCGAAAAAGATCAACTTCGGCTCGTGAAGACAAAAGTTTACATCGAATGAGTGTTACGAATCCTGAATTAACTAGTTTCATTATTGTAAAAACAATATTGAAAAATAATTTTGTATTTTTAGATAATTTTCTAAAAAGTCATTGTCATGATATTGCTCCAAAATTTTCCATATTTCGGCATTTAAAATGATTGCATTAACCGTTTCAAAAAGAAAAGAAATACAATTCAAATTTCGAATACATTAAATAAACCTTGAAGAAATTTAAAACTGACCTCTCAATTAAAAATAAAGATAGTTATGATTACAAAATGTTCAATATTTTTGAAATAGATGTATTAAAAGTAACGAAAGCGATAAAAATTTGTTGCCGTTAACGATAATTTGACTTTTATTACAGCCTTGAAGAATAAATTGAGTTTTTTATTTCTTCGCTGACAACGTAAAGAATTTTATTCCTTTTCGATGCATTTCGAATCTCTAAATTTGACAATGAATGTTTTAACAGCAAATCATTTATCAGGAAAATTTTATTTTTACTGTTCACGCTATAACTTTTTCGTGTTTATATTTTTATTATTTTTTAAACTAAATCAAAGGAAGTATTGCTTTCCCCCCAAAAAAATTCCTTCATTTTTCAACCTGAATTTTTCTTTTTCTTATCTCCGAATAAATGTTTAGACTGATACCAGTTTGACTCTTTGGCACGTTATTTAATGCATGTGTAGGGGAATGTGGGGCAAAGTGAAATATTTACTTCATTTATAACGTCACCAATCTGAGTTTTTTTCTACTATGTAGTTACATAACGTAGGTTATTTCAGTGAGGAAAAAGACACCTCTGACGATCAAAACGTATGACAGGCAACTTTTAAATATTGGTGCTCATAATGGAAAAAATGTTTGAAAGTTAAAAATATTATTTCTGCAATAAAAAAAACTGACTAAGTTCTTGTTGTTAACATTTCAAATATTAAGTGAGACACATTCGGTGCACTCTTCATTTATTTAATATTATCCTTCTTTTAATTTTATATGCTTTTTTTTGCTTAGTCAAGTGCATTCGGGGCAAAGTGGACGTGGCAAAGCGAAAGAGTTCATTTATTTTTCTTACTCAACATTTATTAAGTTAGTTACTTATTTATTTATTTATTAAGTCATTCATTTATATTATTTCATTTATTGTTTTACTTATTACTGTGTGTTACTTTATTAATTTCTTTATTTTCTTATTGAAATGCTATTTTATTCACTCATTACTTTTTTTTCTCATGCGTTAATTAATGTTTTTAATCGTTTATTGTTTGATCTTTCATTTATTGATTCATTCTATTATTTACTCTTTCATTTGATAAAACATATTTTTAATAACCGAAACGAAAATATTTCACTCGATTTTTTTTTCACTTTGTCCCTTTTGGGGAAAAAAAAAGCGAAAATTTCCATTTTTTTTAAAGGTACAAATTTACTGCCGAAATTAAAAAAAAAGCAAGTTTTATTGCAAAAAATACTTTTTTTATGTACTATGAGTTTAGGAACAAATTTACAGTTTATTTATTTTGAAAAAGGTAAGTTCTTTTAACTGTTTCTTTCACATTGCCCCCACATTCCTCTACTTATAGAAACGTATGGGAAATCAAAAAATCAATTTCGACCATTCTTGTCTTATTTATGACTTGTTTTTCGCTGACATTTGTATGCACATGCTATGTGTGTCAGGATGTATCACACTTAAGTCAAATTCAGTATGGTATAGAGGTTGAAATTTCGTATGCAGGATCTGCATAGGGGTTAGATGTGCAACTTTGTTTTTGGTTGCAATCGGATAACCTAAAATGGCTTTTATTTAGAGGATTGAATGGGCTTTGACCATCCCCTGGATATTATCGCAATTGAGCAGATTAATTGTGTATTGTGTAGATACATTTTTTATTTGTTTTTCAATCAAATCTGAAAAAAAGGCTAAAACGCCCCAAATTTTTTTTTTTATCGTTTGCATGAAGGTATATTCAAGTAACATAACAAAAAGCATACATGTTTGACATTATTGCTTCCCTGAAATGCTAAACCAAAATATTGCTATATTTATGTAATTTCCTTACTGACATAAAATATTTTTAATTTAGACAATGTGAAAAATTCAGAATACAAACCAAGTATCATATTAAATTATTTAGAATAAAATGTTCAGCTAAGCAGTTCACCCCATTTTTTTACCCACAAACGAAAATAAGTTTTTTTTCTGCATCCTAAAACCTCTTAAGCAAACAAAATACGCTAAAAGATATTTAATTTCAGAGAACTTTAGCTACAAAAGAGAAAGAAGTGAAAAATTAATAACATCCTCCTGCAAGTTTAATTTGTAAAAATATTTAGTGCAAATTACAACGCATCTTTCTAATAATAAACAAATAAGGAACGGTTACTATGAATAAAGTGAAACTTTAATTACGATACTATATAACACTTTTTAGCTCAATTTTTAAGATAATTATCTCTTACTCGCGGCAGAGAAAAATCTAATAAATATTCAGATTTTTTGGGAACACTTTTTATTATCCTTAGTAAAATGCTCGGCTTTAATTTAATTTAACTCTAGCCGTCAACTTGTTTTTCCTTTAGAAAGTGTCAAACTGCCTGAGCACAGGTGTGCATATTTTACAAATGTTGTTGTCACATTGAACAAAAAGAGATTTTTCAATGAAGTTTTTTTTCCTGTGATTTAATAATTAATTTTGTATTAAATTTTAAGAGATACTCTTTGCCGCAAAAGCACATTTCAGAAATACATTTCCTTAATGACGTTATTAGTCGTGTTTGAGTAAGGACACTACAAAATATTAATTATTAATGCATTTAATTATAAATGTTCATCATTATACATTAATAATATTGAATACATTCATTATTGTTGCATTTAATCAATGGGTTCACTGTTATTACATTAATAAATATTAATGCAACCATTATTAATGTTTTAATTAGCGTGTTCATTATTATTACATTAATAGTTATTATTGCATCTTTGCATCTGCGAGGGAGGAAAAATTACAACAGCTGGATAAGAATAAAAGTAATTAAATACAGTTTTACTGTCAAAGTAATGCAGTCGATAAGTAATAAATAATAAAATCTTAAACTAACATGATTATAATGTAAATTATGCAATACAAAACGTAGTTGAATAGTAAATAAAAAAAATAGTGGACAAGGAGCAACAATATGTTCTAAAGGTTGACTTCATGAAGGTCGTTACAGTTAGGACACTAGAAAATACTTTTTAAATCATGCATCATTTTGTCATTCTTAAAAGATTGCACAGATAGGTCTTGAACTAAATGCATGAATTTGTGATCTAATGCATCTTCAAAGGAGGAAAAATAGCAGCAAGAAGGGGGGGAGCAGAAATTATTAAATACGCTGTTTCAGTATCAAATAAATGTAGACAAAAAAATGTTTGGCTGAATATGTGACAAAATATTGAACACGAAACATTAGCAGTTTTAAAGCTTGAATCTACCATCTGGTGGAAGTTTTAAAACATATTCAAAGAAATAAAACACTTCAATTTTGCACGGCCAAGGCAGATGTCTCAATGGGCAGATGCAAGGGGTCGGCATCCGCCATTAATCATAGACTGCTGGCCCCTCCATAGTTTATTTCAATTGCAAATAGTCAAAAAGTAAATGCCAGATGAATAGCAATCATGATCAAAAATATATCCTAAATTTGCTTTTATGAATAATGTTAATATCTTCCTTTCACCAGGATCGTTTCAGTTAGAATAAAGATACGTTTTTTTCAAGTCATAGAATTGCTACAAGACATATCTTATATTGTGAAATTTATTTTGGGGGAGGGAAGTACAAAAAGACAGTAAAGACTATAATAGTGATTAATTCCATAATAAAATATTTTTTTCCAGGGGTGAAATGGAAGATGGCAAGAGAAGGGGGGGGGGGAGAACGTGTTCAATTAGGATTTTTTCAACCCCTAAATTCTGCTATCCAAGTTATTACTTCTAACAGAAAAACATATTTATCTGCACAGAATTGTAAATACTCGTATTAATAGATTTTACGCATATGAGATGGACTTTTTTTTTTCAAAAACATTTGTGACTTTTTGACTGAAATATGAACTTTTATTAGCACCAACATCTTAAATGTTTATCCGTCATATTTCACCACACAGTTCACACTGATCAACAAAGAAATAACACTCAAAATGGAAATATAATGATTAAATTTGGTTTGGCCTCAGAATCACGTTGGGCTATAGAGGCATAAGAATGTTTGTCTTTTGGCATCAAAAAATTATTAACTTAGCATTCAGTCGTATTATCAGATGCTTATGTACCCATTTTCATGATCCAAAATTTTAAACACAAAACGAAAAAATGTAACATTTTTCAAACGAATTTCCGTTTAAAATGCTTGTAGAGGCGTCAAAAATATCTCCGGCGTAGAATGCGACTGAATATTTATTTAAATGACAAGCCTCATTTTATCATTATCAAAATATTACGCAGAAACCTGTCAGCAATGTGTCTGGGTTAATACACACTCGTTTTTAATCCCGAAATAAATTTTTCCATAATCAAACACAAAACTATTACTCGTATCTATTTTACGATGGTCAATGCGCAACCTCTCACGATAATTCATTGCTGTGAAGCTACCCGAAAATACCATAAATAGTCCTCTCAGTTACAGTTTAATATAGTCCTCCTTTTAGTCATATAATCTTACATGTCATAAAAAAGAGACATAAGCTTGGCGTATCATAAATCTTAGCCAATGCACAATTCCCTTTTTTCGCGCCTTTAATAAAGGAAGTGAATTCCCACAAAAAGCAGGATCCTTGAAAAAGATTTATGGGGAGTAGATATCGATTTTCGAATCTCTTTCCATTTTCGAGTAAAATATTCAGTTTCTTATGTTTATTTCTTTCCCCGAGGAAGATAGTTTCCAAGATGAATTTTCCTTCAGAGCGCAACGTTGTCTGTAGTTTCTAAATGTTTTAAAGTAAATAGTAACCATTTCTCTGGAAAGATTTATTCTTTGATACGTTGGAGTGTACTTTAGAACCACACGAAGAAATCTAAACTGTTCGCCTGGAGAAATTAATGAAAGAAATGCAAGTGAAACGTTTCGAGTACGCATTTTGCTCGAAACAGCATTTCGGATGGAAGAGATGGAATAAATATTAAAAAAAAAAAAACCCATCTCAAATAAGTTGCATTTTTAAGTAAAAAATGGGTCAATTCCTTGCTTTTTGCCTCACAATCTATGCATAAAACTTGAAGCAAATAGGAATCTAGAAAACAAAGTACAACAAAGAAATATGTGCTCAGCTCTTAGCGCCACCTACGTTGTAATATTTTATATGTAGTAACACAAGTAGTTTTTTCCAGTCAAGAAAAAAATACCTCTGAATATCAAAGAATATGATAATACAAGTAATTTTCAAAAACTGATACTCATCTTGTAATATTTTGTTGTAAGTCAAAAAATATGTTTGTTGTTATAAAATTATTAAATTCTTGTATGTAACCTTTTAAATATTAAATGAGACCTTTTAATGCTCGGTGAATAATTTATTTAGTCAATTTAAGCTTATTTGTATTTTAAATATTTTGTACAATTAGTCAAATAAATCGGTGGTAAAGTGGATGGAGCAAAGTAAAACATAGTTTATTTTGTTTACTCACTCAACCATTTATTGAATCCCTTGCGTATTCATTGATTAATATAATCATTTACATTCTTTTCTTTAATATTTAACTTATTTATTCATTCATTCACTATTTTATTAATTCGCTTACTTTTTACTTCCTTTTACAAAAAAGGAAGTATTGTATTCGCAAAAAAATTTTCACTCAAAAATCGCCCTTAATTTCCATTTTGCTCACCCCCAAATGAATGTTGAGTTTTTTTTTTCGATTCGACCACATGCGGAAAAGTGCCTAAGAATGTATAGACACGCGAAATATCCATTTTGACCATCACCGAGGTAATTACAACGACTTTTCTCGTGACGTCTGTATGTATGTGCGTATGTGTGTATGTGCGTATGTGCGTATGTGCGTATGTATCTCGCATAACTTAAAAAATGGTATGTCCTAGAAAGTTGAAATTTGGTACATAGACTCGTAGTGGGGTCTAGTTGTGCACCTCCCCTTTTGGTTGCTTTCGGGTGTTCCTAAGGGGGTCTTTTGCACCTTTTTGGGGGGAAATCATTGTTAATATCAATGCAAACTTAAGTGGTGTTATAATTTGGTAAACACTTGATGACGTATCGCCAAGCTTTTGGTCGCCAAGTTTTTTCGCCAACTTGGCGACGATTTTTTTTTATAAATAACTTGGTATTAACTTGGCCACCGATGGAAATATTTAGAGAGTTAATCATTGAATCACATTATTTTTATTTATTTTTGAAAGTACAGTAATTCATTTTCAAAATTATTTTTTGCCAACAGGGGAAAAACAAACGATTTCTTTTTTCTTACTTTTTTTTTTTTTACTTAAGTATTATTTTCCCGAAAGAATTTTCACTCAAAAATCAACCTTAATTTCCATTTTGCTCACCCCCGAATGAATGTTGAGTTTTTTTTTTTTTTTTTTTTCAAATCGACCACACGGATAAGTGCCTAAGAACGTATAGACACCCGAAATATTCATTTTGACGATTCCCGAGTTAGTTACAACGAATTTTTTCGTGACGTCTGTACGTACGTATGTATGTATGTGCGTATGTACGTATGTGCGGATGTGTGTATGTGCGTATGTATGTCGCATAACTCAAGAACGGTATGTCCTAGAAAGTTGAAATTTTGTACGTAGACTCCTAGTGGGATCTAGTTGTGCACCTCCCCTTTTGGTTGCATTCAGATGTTCTTAAGGGGGTCTTTTGCCCCCTTTTGGGGGAAATCATTGATAATTTTGATGTAAACTCAAGTGGTGTTATAATTTGGCGAACACTTGGCGATATATCGCCAGTCTTTTGATCGCCAAGTTTTGTCGCTAACTTGGCGACAAATTTGGCGATTTTTTTTAAGTTTTAAATCTGGTTTCAATTTGGCCACTGTAGGAAATATTTACAGAGTAAACTATTAAATCACATTAAAATTACCAATAATGGGAAAATGACATGAAATTGGAGTAAAAGGAAGTCATGTGATTTCGTGTCGTGTGTTTGTGCATGTGTGTGTAGGTGTATGTTTGTGTATGTGTGTGTTTGTGTAGTTGTGTATGTGTGTGTTTGTGTAGTTGTGTATGTATGCGCGTGTGTGTAGGATATTGACGCAACCTGGAGACGGTTTTCGCTAGAAGAGCAGCATCGTGAGGCGGCCGGTCGACGGTGGTGCTGCAGAGGGTGCTGGTGGGAAAATAAAATGATAGCACATGAAAGCAATAAGCAATCGTGATTGCTCAAAAAAAGGAACTTCTTTTTTAGAAGTTATCTTTCGTTTTTTTTTTTTTTGTTTTTTTTCCAGTTGGCTTTTCCGAAAATTTTGGATACGTTTCTGGATGCACGCTTATGCTTATTTTTATTGCAGTTTTTTAAGAGCTTTCAACTAGACGGAATGGTAAATTAATGATTGAAAACTGATTCCTCGTGACCGGAATTTCATAACAAGATTGTTAGGGTATAGTAAGCCCTGTTAATACGTACAACTCGTTTAAATTATTCTTTTGTTAGTACAAACGAGCACTTCAGTAGCACGAGACGCAACGTATAACATACATAGAGTACAGATTGTGTGTAAGGACCCGTCGTCCCGTACCGATTTGTCGAAGGCTTTCCTTATAAGCGGTAACCGTATCGACGGCCTTTATTAAAAACAAGAACAGAATTATACTCTCTTGCAAAGTGAATAACTTAATCAGTACTTAATCTTAAATTTGCAATTTCCACGAAATATGGGAGCTCTGCAAGGGTCTGTCTCAAAGTTCCAATTTAACAAATTGGACCTTCTATTAACGTATTCATACATTAAAGTGGTATGCAAATCTGAAATTTTGTGTGGTGTTTGTGACCGTCCGGTCAACACCGCAACACTAGATTTCTCGATTGTACAACATGTACAAATATGTATTTCTTTGAATAAAAGAGATAGAAGTCCTTATGTTCCATTATTTTAAACTAAAAGCCAAAGTTTTAAATTCCTAGAATAAATGACAAATGTGTATACGCAAAAATGTCCCAGCCTTTTAAATGGATTAAGAATTAATGTACAGTCTGACCACCGATCAGATGGAAAGGCTCGTAGTGGGGTCTAATGTTCCATTATTTTAAACTAAAAGCCAAAGTTTTAAATTCCTAGAATAAATGACAAATGTGTATACGCAAAAATGTCCCAGCCTTTTAAATGGATTAAGAATTAATGTACAGTCTGACCACCGATCAGATGGAAAGACTCGTAGTGGGGTCTAGTTGTGCACCTCCCCTTTTGGTTGCTTTCGGATGTTCCTAAGGGGGTCTTTTGCACCTTTTTGGGGGGAAATCATTGTTAATATCAATGCAAACTTAAGTGGTGTTATAATTTGGTAAACACTTGGTGACGTATCGCCAAGCTTTTGGTCGCCAAGTTTTTTCGCCAACTTGGCGACGATTTTTTTTTTTAAATAACTTGGTATTAACTTGGCCACCGATGGAAATATTTAGAGAGTTAATCATTGAATCACATTATTTTTATTTATTTTTGAAAGTACAGTAATTCATTTTCAAAATTATTTTTTGGCAACAGGGGAAAAACAAACGATTTCTTTTTTCTTACTTTTTTTTTTTTTACTTAAGTATTATTTTCCCGAAAGAATTTTCACTCAAAAATCAACCTTAATTTCCATTTTGCTCACCCCGAATGAATGTTGAGTTTTTTTTTTTTTTTTTTTTCAAATCGACCACATGGATAAGTGCCTAAGAACGTATAGACACCCGAAATATTCATTTTGACGATTCCCGAGTTAGTTACAACGAATTTTTTCGTGACGTCTGTACGTACGTATGTATGTGCGTATGTACGTATGTGCGGATGTGTGTATGTGCGTATGTATGTCGCATAACTCAAGAACGGTATGTCCTAGAAAGTTGAAATTTTGTACGTAGACTCCTAGTGGGATCTAGTTGTGCACCTCCCCTTTTGGTTGCATTCAGATGTTCTTAAGGGGGTCTTTTGCCCCCTTTTGGGGGAAATCATTGATAATTTTGATGTAAACTCAAGTGGTGTTATAATTTGGCGAACACTTGGCGATATATCGCCAGTCTTTTGATCGCCAAGTTTTGTCGCTAACTTGGTGACAAATTTGGCGATTTTTTTTAAGTTTTAAATCTGGTTTCAATTTGGCCACTGTAGGAAATATTTACAGAGTAAACTATTAAATCACATTAAAATTACCAATAATGGGAAAATGACATGAAATTGGAGTAAAAGGAAGTCTTGTGATTCACACATCATCTCGTTTTAAAAGTCTCAATTCCTTTTCATATATTTATTCATTCTCTTTTAATTCCTCATTTGTTTGACCAAAAATAACTTTAGCAACTGAACAAAAAATATTTTATTAGAAAATATATTTATTTTTTACTTTACCACATCAAAAGAAAAAAAAGTGAAATTTTTCAGCCTTTTTTTTTTTTTTTTTGAGAATATAAATTTCCTGCCAAAAATAAAAAAAGTATGTTTTAACGGAAACGTATTATAAAATATATTGTTCTTTCTTTTTGTATCGTATTTTTCACAACACATTTTCCAAGTTGTTCTTACGGAAAAAAAGTAATTTATCTTAACTATTTTATTTTGCCTCACATTCCCCTACATTTAATTTCTATCTAAGCTATTTATATTTATTAAATCTCGGACTTCATTAATTATAATGAGAACATTCTTAAAATATATCCACCACATACTTATTTACGTATTTTCGTTATTTAACGTTCACCGTTCTCCTCGGCAAATGTGCATTTATAAACTGTTAGCAATTACACATATCCCACCTTCAGAAACTCCCAGGACATATTTAACCTCAATTCTCTGACAGGATGATATTCTTCCCTCAGATAGTGACATTTTATTGTACTCGCCCGTGATTACAAGTATAACTTCTCACATCGAACCGTGCATCCATGCGGGCAATAAATCTTGCCTATCCTCTCTTTCGCAACGCTTTTAACGCTGCAAAGGATCCTTGCAGATGGTATCCATTGAAAATAACGATGCATCCGCAGAGAATATTGATTTTTGCTTGAATCTCGTTTCTTCTGAGACAGATGTAGAGTGGTTATACCGGGGTACCCGGAAAGAAATTAATTTTGCGTGGTATCGGTTCCGAAGCAATTTTTTGCCAAAATGGTGGTATATTAAAATAGAGTGGACAAAGAGAAGAGTAGCTTTATCATCATTTAGTTCAGAAACATGTTTGATAGATTAAGAAATAAAGAGCAAAACTGGAGAAAATGTTTTATCGCAGGTAGATATTTTTTGAAACAGTGGCTACTTTTTCACTCAAATGACTAAAAGGTATACATTTTCTAATTTCTTGAAACTAAAAATACAGTGCATCCTCCTTTATCTTAAATGAGTGGGGCCGAATGCAATCCGAATAATATGGGTAATAAGAAAAAAAAAATTCGTAAATAAGCAGGATTACCTTTTATTGCAGAAAAAAAGGGCTTTGTAACAAAATTATATATGTTGCTGTTACTCAGAAAGACTTTTTAATTTACCGTGGAGCTGCAGCAGTGTTGAACTGACACTTCAAATACGCCATTTAGTTTTTTTTAGATAACTACAATTTATTGTGAGACCCATGCTGGAGTTATACATTTAATCAAAAAAAAAAAAAAGAAAAGCAAAAGAGAAAGAGAGCGAATATTTGGTGCATTTATAGTTCCTGTTCTTGTTATCCTAATTTAAATAATTATTTACAGTAAATATATATACAGTGGCTCCCAAAAGTGTTCGTACACTTTGAAATTTTTTAGTAAAACCAAAATTACTCAAAACTGAATTCGAATATGAAGTCCAATATTTTTTCACGTCATTCCTATGTCATTCTAAATACAACCCATTGGTTTTTTCAAAATATTGACGGATCTTCTTTTTGAAATGGGTCAGAAAACGGAGGGACAGAGAAATAACACGCCACAAAAGTCATCGTACACTCAAATATTTTAGAATAAATTCAAGATTAAAATTATTATATGCCGTTTTATTAATATTTTAGCATTGTTTTGACCCTTATAAGTCATTTGGCTTTAATTTTTTGTTTATTTATTCCTTAATATTGTGCTTATTACTGTAAAATGGCTGGTATTCGTAAAAAACCGCAAACGCCATTCAAAATTTTAATTTTTTTTTTCCACAGTAGTGGTAAATTGGTTTGAAATGTTTCTAAATTAGTTAATTTATTTGTTTGTATAGTAAAGTGCTGAATAAAATGCTTTAAAGAAAGGAATCGGACCGAAAACAAGGTAAGAAAAGGTCAACCGGCAAAGTTGACAAAACCTGATCGGAGATCTAAAGTTAAAAAATTTATGAAAAATACACATTTGAGTGCTGTAAAAGTTTCTAAAGAGTTAAATGAAACATTTTACATTCAATTTTCACCTAAAATTGTTCTCCAAGTTCTCTGATTAGCTGAATTAAATGGGAGCTCTTCCCGCAGAAATTTTCTTGATCGTGCGAAAAACAGTAAGCTTACGCTTTTCGTCGCAAAATCAATGATAAATAAGCTAAAAACGTTTTAGAATCACGCCTTACTTACAGATAAAAATTAATTCAACATTTTTGGTTAAATTGTTGTATAACTGTAAGTAGAAGAAAAAATTAGGAACTTAATCTTAAGAACTAATTTGGATGAGTTAATCAGGACGGTGGAGGTGTTCTAGTGTGAGGGTGCATATCAGCATCAGGACTTGGTAATTTGTAATTTTTTAATGAAATAATGAATCATGCTGTTCCTTTAAATATTTTAAAAAGCAATTTTGAACTCTTAGCCAAAAATCTGGTTATTGGAAACAACTTTGTTTTTTATCAAGATAACGATTAGAAGCACACAGCTTTCAACGTTTGCGTCTAGTGCCTCAAAAATTGTTCTACAGTTTTGAAAATACCCCTTCAATATCCAGATTTGAGCTTAATGTAACATATTTAGAGATATCTGGAGACTAGATAACGAAAATACGCCTTTGAAACGAAAATGGAGCTAGAAACAGTAAGACTCGAAGTGTGGTTGAACACTTACTCAGAAATTACGCATAAAAAAAGAAAGAAAAAGAATGAAATTTATTCCCAGACGTTTAAAAGGTGTTATGGATACTGTATGATATTCTACTAATTAATAACTTAATCAAAAGTTAGATTATTCAATAATGTATAGACATTTTATGAAGTGTACAAAGACTTTTGTGAGATAAAATTTCCGGTACTTTTTGGTTTTTGATTTTTTAAAAAATCAGTTTTAATATTTTTCAAAAACGTTTCATGTAGTTTTGTTAAAAATTGATCATAGATCTTATAATTAAATACCTATTCCGAAATATTAATTCTAACCAATGGATTGGGGAATGTTTCGTTGAAAGTCGTAGATGTACGAAGACTTTTGGGAGCCACTGTATATATACATATATATACTACTGTACTACATACATTATTCAAAGTAGGTGCATAATTTTAATAAATTAGTTCATAAAGGGTTTATCTTGATTTTGTTGATTAAGTTTTACCAATTGCTTATTGCTTTTTGCACTTTAAGAAACATGCAGCGTTCTAGAATATACTGAATCTTTTCAGAAAATATTGAGTCTAAACACCTATTGTTATAGGCGCAGGTATTTTTAACGCCTCTACAACTGCATTTCTCGCTTCGATAATTGCAAAAATGTAGTCTAGCGTATTTTTACATTTATTTTTAAATTTTTAATTTTAAATGAAAATCTGTCGCTGGGGAAAATGAAAGGAAAAAGTTAACTGGATTTTTTAAAACACATTTAAAAGTATTGTCTATATTAAAAAAAAAAAAAAGATAACGTCAAAGTAACTGCGACTGGAAGTCTATGGCCGGCCTGCGTCCAGGAAACCCCATACCACTTACAACATTGAAATGTTGTACAGAATTACTTCGAGCCCCTGAGGTTTTTTATTTGACACTTTTTTTCTTTTGTAATTTTTTAAGTTCACGTAAATTTCCTACTAAAGGAATGAAACATTTCCCACACCCCTTAACATACGGTATCGTTCGAAGAAGTTTTTTTAAGGCATTAAATAACTCTTGTTCCAATTTTTCTATCAATTAGAACAGCATATACAAGAATTTCAATTTTTAAGTCCTGGGCTTAACTCAATTCAAACCCAAAGAGCAAAATATGTGACAAGCGATCACGAATTTGAAAGCGAATTTTCAAGCATACAAAACTGCCGTTTTTCAATGCGCAGAGCCCCATAGCACCTATAGCTGTGCAAGTTGTACAAGTTTGTTCGGAAAACGGGAAAAGGGTGCTTTACAAAGCGCGTTACATTTTTTCAAATGCCTCGGTTATGCATCTTTTTATCAAGTTCTTTTTGTATTGGGATGGGAGCTGGATTCTGTTCTAAATTAGAGCTCTTTATTTAAATTCCACTTTCTATGGGAGGAATGGGGAAGGGGTTCCCTTTGTTCGAAACGAAACTTGTTACGCGTCTAATCTGATTCTTTATAATAGACGTTTAAATCTGGGTGAATCAAATACGATTGCCCAGCAATCTTCGGGGGTTGGTGAATGAACGGGAGGCAAACCCCCTTGTTATAGAAAAAATAAAAATTTTAAATATAATCAAAGTAACACGCATTTCTTCTTTCTCTGCCATCTTCTATTTTGCTCTTAGAAAGCTAGCGTTTTATATTATTGATCCCATAAAATTCATTTCACTAAAAATGTAAAAAGAGTATTTCCATGACTTTAAAAAAGCATAGTTATGGAAATACTCTTTTACATGTTTAGTGAAATGTTAAAGAGTATTTCCATAGGCCTTATCCTCTGGCCCATTCTCTGGCCTTAAATTATATTTAGTGTTATAAAACTAAGCAAACTCTAGCTGAAACTTATCGAGTTAAATACAATTTTTACTAAGCACACAGAATATGCTTATGCCAGGGTTGTCAACTTTACTGCATTTTGCGGAGTTGCTCCGCAAAAATGGCGAAACTCCGCGGTTCTACAAAGAAGTTCTTTTGCTCTACATTTCCTGGCCGAAAGTTTTCAAGCTTAAATTTTGCTATTTTGTCATAACAAACATGTAAATAGGGGAAATTTAAGATGCTTATACTCAAAGATTGAAATAGTGTTTAAAGCTGTTTTATTAATCCTCATATAAATAATAATCGATGATCGAGTAACCCGCATGTTTCAACAATGAAACTCACGCCACGGCATGATAATTTGATAATATGTTTTGGTAATGTTTAACACGCAGGGACAGGTTTTATTGTGAAAGGCTGAATTTGATCCGGTAACTTAACAGTTTTACTGGTAAGACTGCGCCTTTTTAAGGAATGAAGAAACGAAAACAATTAACGCTATCTACTAGAGTTCAGGGTTAATCCAACTGAAGTTATGGTTAATATTTCAACTATCAAAGTATAACCAAACAGGCAATGGCTTCGTTCAAATGTAGAAGCAATTTTTCACCCGTCATACCTTGACGGGCGGCTTTCTACACTGTAAAAACGATTCAGAAACGTTCCTGGAAAATAATAGGCAGCTGATGTGCCCAATTTCAACCAGAAAGAAAACCTTCTAGAAAAATTGAATAGGTATAACGTAACTTAGTAGAATCTTCCTGCTTTACCAAGAAAGCGCCAGAAGCATTAACGCAACCATGGTCAAAGCTACGCGAAAAATTGCAAGCAAGAACCAAACATATTCCTTGCCTCGCAAAGACTGCAGCTAACCAGAGACTTATTTGCTCTCATTGGCAGCGTACTCAATGCAGACGGGCCATAATTAAAGAAAAGCTGTTACACTTAATAAACACGCTGTGTCGCTACCATTTAAACTGGTAGCGAAAAACATTTTTCACACCAGTGAAAAGTCTGCATTTGTGCATCTTTTAGCAGTTCAGGAAACGTTTTTGCGAAGATACTTGATTTTACGGGGAAATAGGTGTAAACGCCTGAAATCCCGAAACGTTCCACGGAAATAACCAGTAAAGTTTCGGATTTGTTTTACAGTGTAGTTTGAAAATAGTTATTTTTAAATTCGTGCTTAAAATGATTTATTAAAACTATATTACAATTTTAGATCAGTGGTTTCAGTTATTTTTATTGATTTTTATGCAAAATACCCAACTGATCCGAACAATTTTCAATTGCTCCTCAAAATCACCACAGATGCTCCTCAAATTGTTTCTCCAAGGTTGGCAACCCTGGCTTACGCGAATACTGACGCATTTAGATATACATTTTAATCCTCTGTTTATACACATGAGAAAAGCTAAATGTAAGAAAATAACAGATTTTATATATTAATTTTCTATCCTATTTCATTTTTATTATGCTTTTACTTTAGTTATTACAATGCAATGTTGTTTTCTATACCAGTAATCAAAACCTGATTTGAAAAAAAAAAAAAAAAAAAAGGTAGTTATTTCAAAGGTCAAATAAAAATGCCGGATTTTAGCAAAGATTCCTAATTTTACAATCAAATCAAAATAAAAAGTTTCAAATAAGAATAACTCATTTTCCTAAGGTTTAAGTAACAGTTTTTTCATTTTAATTTAGCTTTTTAATTAAAAACCATTTTTCTTTTTGTGATTAAAGCTAAATGCATCCCCACGCACGCCCACCCGAACCCATTTTATTTAACTAAAACACAAAAGTATTCCTGAATAAAAGAGTTTACTTGTTAAAAAACACTATTTCAGCAAGACCCCTGAATTCATTTAAATCCAACATAAAGGACAAATGTGAGTTATTTATTTTTTACACTCAGCCAATTAAATTAATAATTCTTAACATAATCTTATAACATTTTTCCGTTGTAAAGTTAGAATGGAAGAAGAATGCACTTCTCAGAATGAAAAAGTATAATTAAATTAGTAATTACAAAAAGCGTCTAATAGAAGAATGAAAATAATTAATGAAATATGAAGAAAATTTCCTACCAGGTTTTTAGCGGAAAGGGGAAAAAATCTTTAGTCATTTATTATTTTATCGTATGTTTGCCTTGCCATTATTTTAAACCATTTCGGGAAGGGTGAAAAAATGTTTGGAATGCGTTTTTGGCTCTTCTAATTGATAATATTAGTGTTTTTCAAATCTTTTTTTTTTTATATATATAAATACCAAAGAAAACCATTTTTCTTGTTACAAATACATGAAAAGAAACTAAAAGTTTTAAGTTTACTCACATTAACGGTTTCAAACAAAGCTTTTTTTTTCAACATCAAATGCATATTTTATGATAATAAATACTTTGGAAAAAAATTCAAATTAAATACTCATTTATCTTTTTCTGTTCCTAAACCGCTCTTTTGAAAAAGGAATTTCTATACATGCTTGGAGTTTTTTGTCTTGAATTTTACAATAATACATTTGCTAACCTTATATCCCTTTCAGCGTATATTTATTGCACACTGTAAGAAAATTCCAAAACACCACTGTAACGTTCCAGGATTGAACGAGTTTCCACCAGTTTTCTGGGAAAAACAAGTACGTTTGCGCAAATGGTTTCTGAATTGCTGTAAGTTTCAAGAATACAGATTTTTCACTACTGTGAAATATGTTTTTAGCTATCAGTGCGAATATATATTCAGCTTTTTAGTAGGTGTTTATCCTTCCGTTTAGTTACGGTCATTTTAGATTGAGTGGATCCCAAGAGAGAGGAAACACGGTCTCCAGATGTGTTGTAGCCTTGCGAGAATTGCAGGCAAAAAAGGTTTGTTCGAAGTGTGCTTGTAATTATGTTTTAGCTTCAGCCATGCTTCCTTTAGGAGTTTTCCTGGTTAATTGGGAGGGTGTTAATCGATATACTACAAAAATATCTATGTTCTCTCTGCAGGTCCTGATTTATTCAAAAAAAAAAAAAAAACATAAATGATTCTTATTAGAAAGCTTTCTGATTTCCTTAAAAAAATGTCAAGTTAATTTCAGGACTGTTACTGACTTTTATCGGGAAACGTTCCCGTGCTTTGCAAGATATGATACCGGCAGAAATTGGGCACATTAGCTGGCCGTTATTTTCAAAGATGTTTCAAAATAATGTTTAAAGTGTAAATGTATTAAAACGAAGTAACACGTTTAAAAACTGGCAACAGATAAAAATTTTAAATCATTGCTTTTTAAAGTGTAAATGTATTAAAACGAAGTAACACGTTTAAAAACTGGCAACAGATAAAAATTTTAAATCATTGTTTTTTAAAGTGTAAATGTATTAAAACGAAGTAACACGTTTAAAAACTGGCAACAGATAAAAATTTTAAATCATTGCCTTTTAAAGTGTAAATGTATTAAAACGAAGTAACACGTTTAAAAACTGGCAACAGATAAAAATTTTAAATCGTTGCTTTTAATTTCCTTGTCGACCAACAACGCATTCGGTTACTCTGCACTTATAGGATAAAAACTTTGTAGTGCCTCTGTCTTTTTCTCCAGACAACTCGGGTTCTACCCTGCACGAATTATGAGAAGGACCTAGCACTTTCCCCGTGCTATATAGCAATCATGGATGCTATAAGCGGAAAGATAAATAATTATTTTTGGGCACTTACATACCTTCAATGCTTGAATAGGAAGATTGAAGGTCAAAATTCCTGACATCTTAAGAGACAAAAGCATGTCACATATTTTTTTGAATTGATTAAAGATTTAAACCTTTTTTTCTAAGTTAAAGCAACAAATTCAATGCTCATAAAAATCAATGGCCTAAAAGCAGTAACCTTTAAATATTTCCGAAGCATAAAAGAGGTTTTGAAGAATGATATTCAAAGTATTTCGAGTCGCATAAAAACAGCGAGCAGTTTTCAATTTACTTTGCATAGAAGTGGATTTTTGTAAAAAGGAAAAAACATTGGAGAAAAGGCATGTTATTGATTTTCGAATCTCACTTTCATCCTGGAAATCTGGTTATATTTGCTGGCTCTCTCTTAGAAATCAACAGGGATCTCATTTTTTTATTTCAGTTATTTTGATTTAAGTAAAACAAAAATAAGTATTTAATGCAAATAGAAATTTATCAGCCAAAGTCAGTAAAATATGGTGCAATTTTGTTTCGAAAAATCGTTTCAACTTTTTTTTTCTTTTTTTATTTCAATCTTTCCTTTTTTAAAAGTTTTTTCATTCACGGATTCTTGATGCAACGAATAATTTGAAAACATAGTTTACGGATTAATTTATGTTAAGTTACGTTACGTTTATTAGTTTACGTGTATTACTTTTTTGCATTTAAATTATGTTTTATAATAGTTTTTACGTTTATTACGTTGAATTCATTAGTTTATATTTTTTGGTTTAGTTTTTGTGTCCTTACAATTTTCAACTACAATGTTTTACGCTTAAACAGTTTACTTTACGGTATTGAAACTCTGCAGTATCCAAGTTATAAAATAACGGGCAAAGTTTGATCTTTGCAATGCACGAAAAATATCAGATTTTTTTAAAAAAAAATCTCTATCTGTAACTTTGTATAGTCCTTGATATGGCATTCACTGAACTTTAACACCACAGCAAGTCATCGCATAGCATGGAGTCCATGAAAAAACGACACTATAACAACCAAAATTGTCCTCACACATTCAAGAATTCCTATTTGTGCCAATTTTTAGAGCAATAAGAGACCTTTTTTTTTACATTTTCCTGTAAAAATTAAACCACTCAGAGTACTTAGAAGACTAATATGAATGCATTAGTGAATGACTGCATAAAATATTTAATAAATGAATTAATGAATAGATAAATAAAATACACAACTTCAGGTTGGCCCATTCACTTTATGCAGTGTATCAACTTGACAAACTGTATTAAACATTTATATTCCAAAAATGCCCAACATTACATAATTAAATACATTTTAGACCGACCATCAGTAGATATCAAGTTATGTTTAAATGATAAAAACAATTGTTTTTTTTTAATAATAAAAACATATTTACCAGAAAATATTTCAATGTGAGCTTAGTTTTGAAAATGGCTTGTACAGGATGTGCACAATAAGAATGTCTTGCATAGTATGAGTGGTGGGAGTGAAATTTAGGGGGAGGGGAGGGGGAGAGAACCTGTAGTTTTGTAGGTTAGAAAGTCCAGTTTCAGAAACAATGGTACAATACACAATGGTACAAATGTATGTGTATCATCGCGTACCAGCTGTTAAACATTTCTTCAAAAGTAATGAATCTGTGATAACAGTTCTACAGCTTTTTCTTACCCATTTCAATGTTACCTCGAAGTTTTTCAGTTACTTAAACTGTAATGTATACCACACCAAACCTCGTACACTCAAGGATCAGAAAGTTGCAATACTTGAAGAAATTGCTGCTCTTTCACATGACACGTTGACGAATGTGAGGACGAATTTCGAAGAAAGACATAGTATCTGGCATTGTTGAAAAAGACCATCATGGGAAGGCGTGATAATTTCTTTAGAAAGTGAAAACTAAATAAATCGTAAATGATATCCATTACCGATTGCAGTAATTTTGTATGTGATCAAAATAAAGCCGATTATACAAAACAAAAATCATGCGTTAATTTCGGACCACACCCCTGTGTTATTATATGCCTTGATCGTCAGAGGTAATTATTTTCTGACTAGAATCAAATTAATGTTTAAGTACATAGTAAAGACATTTCCAGGTAGGTGGCTCTGCAAGCAGAACAAAATATTTTGCCATTTTACTTTGCCCCACATTTCTAAATTACTTATTCTCCCACAGAATTTGTTATTCCCTCCACACATAAGGCTTAAAAGGACCTTTTCTCCCCTCTAAAAACTTTGAATTTGAACCTCTGATATAGTAAAAGAGAAAAAAAACTATATACGAAAGAAAACATCGCTACTTTGAGGAATTCGATTCACAAATGAAATAAAACACGGAAGCCCTAACGGAAAAAGGAAAATGTCATTATCACGAACTGTCTCTAAGAGAGGGAGAGAAAAAACCTCAGAGCCAAGATTAAAAAAAGTCACGACACTGGCCTCGGTGCTTTATAACTCAGACATACCCCCAACGAAATGGTTATTGTGTTTCTTCAGTTTTCCGTGCGTAAAACAGATCTGTCTCCCTAATGAATGAGTAAGTATAATGACTTGTCATAAAAAGGAGAGAGTATGCGGTCATAAAATGGGAGTTCAGCGTGTTATAAAAAAAGATGCTATTTGTCCTCGTAAAAAAGATTAATTAAGTGGCCTGGACTACGAGAAAATTCCAGAATGGCTTAGGGAGGCTATTAGCTGAAATAACTGACAATAAGCAATTAAAGTTATTGAAAAGGGACCATTTCAGTTTCCACAGTCTGTTTGCTTTAAATGCATGGCTTTTGTGGAAAGACGAAAGTTAGCTTTTGTTTAGATTTCCAAAAGCTAAAACTGTTTAGTTCAAAAGCATTTAAAGCTTTTATTAAAGTAAACAGTACGCGAAAGTTTTCATAAATTATACTATACGCCATTGTCAAACGACTTTGTAAGGTATATGAATCATTTATAAGCTTTTGGAAAATGTTAGTAATAAATATCTATTTTCATAGTTTCTATATTATATAGGAACGACTGATTTCTAGTACATCGAGATAAGTAAATTTCACGGTAATAATGTAGATATAATATATAGTTTAGCATATTTAGAAACGCAATTATATTCGGTCTGCTGTGTCGGAGTCGAACTGATTTTGGAATAAGGGAGAGTAAAGGGACTGATTTTGGAGGTTTTGTAGGTCAGGAGTCAGAAGACTTAAAATTCTAAGAGTCAGAGACGGTCCTTTCCCACAAAGTCCTCTACTCTCCAGGGCTTTTGGAGTCGGAATCGGAGTCAAAGGCTTTGAAATTCCCGGAGTAGGAGCAAGAGTCGGTAATTTTCGCTCTGACTCCGCAACCCTATATTATACTACGGTTCATGGTAAAATGTGTTCATAGAAAAGATAGACTAGATGTAATCAAAGATTACACCATTTGGCGGCATTAAACTAGTGTTTGGGGTGGATAGCAATAATAAATTACTCCTAACAAACTGGAAATATTGGTTCGCTATTTTAATGCAGAGAAAATTCCAAAAATGGTAAGCTTTCTGGCAACCCATTTATTTATCTTCGGTATCTCTTTTCACAAGACGCAATAAAAAATTGTAGTACGTATGCAATGTAACGTTAATTTCAGCATACTGACTGAAACGTACTAAAACTATGAAATGACATCTTTTGGTACTCTTTTAATTTTAAATCTGAGTAATATGAATTGAATAAATAAATGAGAGATATAGCAAGGAGAACTTAAAAGCGTAGTTCATTGTGGTAACCGGTGTTTGCAGAAACTAAATAAATATGGTTTAGAGTTCACATTTACTTTTAATGCCGCTTCAAGCGTAATACACGAATTTAGAATCAGAAGTATGGCTCAGAAGTTTCATCAAGCATATGTAACGTCTTGCATTTTCAATAACACTTTATCATAGTGAGATAAGATGTGGTGGGGAGGGGAGCAATTTGAATGTACTAAAGTTTGGCGTTTGTTTTTTATAAAAAACAATCTTTTATTTGCTTATGACAATATAAATGATGACCATTTCATTAATTAAATCAGATGCTCAGATTTCTTACTGAATTCTACTCTGCTATTATGAAAGAAGACGAGTGTTCTATAATTTTCTAAGAAATTACCTTCCACCTTCTTTCCCGAAAAAAAGGTGTGCTACTAAAACAATTGTTCGACTTAAAAGTATTTTAAGATTTGCAGTGTATTTCTATACGTTTTGGGTTAATTTATCCTTGATTTTGCGAAGGATATCCTAAACTTTCTGTCTTTCACGCTAAGTAAACATTTTCTGAAGACACGGTGAACAGTTGCAGGTGAAATTGGAAGGAAAATTTTTCTTTCTATTCTGCTGAAACTTTCACAGCTCTCAAACGTGGGTTTTTCATAGGTATTCTAATTATAAATCTCTAATCGCATATTGTTAACTTTGCTGGTCAACCATTTCTCACCTTATTTTCGATCCGATTTTCTTCTTTAAAGCGTTTATTAAATATTACACAGTGTTTAGGGATAAATGAACTACTTTTGCAATATTTCGAACTGTTTTACTTCGAATATAATGAAGAATTAATGCGTTTTCGAATTGTGGTTGTTGTTACTTTGCGAATACGAGTCATTTTTAAAATAATACGTAGATTTGTAAAGTGAACAAGCAAAAATTAATGCCAAAAGATTTTTTAACTATAACCGCATTGAAAAAATAACAAAAAAAAAAAAAAAAAACGAAAGAAAATGACAGACGATAACTTTAATTTCGAATTTTTCTGAAAATATTTCTCTGTCACCTCATTTTTGGCCCATTTCAAACAGTCAATATTTTGTAAAAAAAAATGTTGAATTGATGTAATCATGTAGAGACAGTATGAAAAAGTATTGAACTACTATTCCGATTCCTAGGCACTTCATTTTTAACCATACACATTTAAAGCCTACGAACAATTTTGGAAGCCTCAGTAGGTAAGTTGCACTCTGTGTGACACATTTCAATACTTTAGTACTATTTTTTTTCCCAATATGGCTTTTATTCTTCAGAAATGAAAAAAGGAACAAAACAAAAATTAAAGCTTTTCACATGCCAATACGGTTATCTACAGAATAATTGAATAAGTGCCTGAAACAGCGTTTTATGTTACTGTTTTAACTTATTTATTTTTGTAAATACGAAAAAATATACATGCTTTTTTTATTCAAGTTTTTTCGATTACTCTAAAAGTAATTCAGTTCTTCCAGTACTTTTACGGAACAGCGTTACGTGTGGGGATCATAAAATAGGCAAAAGTTTGTTACCCGTATTCTAATACAGATCCGAACAAGGACGGACACAAGGGAGGGGCGATGGGGCGACCGCCCCTTCCTTGAGTCGAGATGCAGAACTCTTCCACGGCATGTCTTTGATACTGAAGTTGAAAATTGTTTTAGCCTATCTTCAATAGTTTGAAGAAGCTCTTGCTGTCTGGAAAATGAAAGTGTAGCACATATCTTATTCTTAACACATTACTGATAGAGATCTGAACTTTGTATTGGAAGTATTTCAAAGTTCCAAAAACTCAATTTTAGAAGATTTTAGATGATATTAAATAGGGTTATAGGGTTCAAGAGCTCTTCTCAGGAAAGTTTGGAAAATTGAAGTCCCCCCCCCCCCAAAAAAAAAAAAGAGAAACTTTAATGGGACACCTTTGATGGCGTTAAGGTAAGGGATGGGGTTTGGTACACTCCTCCCCAATTTTGTAGAAAAGGAAGTCCCTCCCCTTCCTAAAATAACTGAAATGAGACGATCTTTCATGGTGTTTGAAAAGGGGGGGCGGAGGTTTGCGAATTTATAAAAGGGTAAGGGTGTGAAATCAATCGCCCCCTCCTTGAATAGTTTCTGGATCCGTCCTTGGCTCTGAATGTAAAATGCGTTATTTTTATCAAGAAACGTTGCTATAGTCAACCTATTCAGTTGTTCAACATATCCCACACTGGCAAGGAAACTGACTCAACCACAAGAAAAAAAAACAGCAATGGAGAAAATTAAGGTTTGACGCAATAGTAATTTTAAGTGATTCAGTCTCAAACATTACAATATGCGCAGTCAACTTATTATGTGATTTTATTAATTAGTTTTTGAAGTATAGATACATAATGCATACTATAAGCCCGAAAAATATTCTTCCAAATTATGAAATTTTAATGATGTGTCATTATTGATGAAATCGTTTCTACGCCCCCCCCCCCCCTCCGCACCATTTAGGTGAGCTAACTTTGCGGTTTTTTGTGTCGAGAAAAAGCACTAAATTTAGATTTTAAATCAATAGCCGGTACGGTTTTCCCAGATTTTGAATTGTGTCACTTTCCTTGCCGGAGTGCGATATGATTCTTTATTAAAAACATACATGATCATAAACAAATTGTGATTAGAGCTATCCAGGAAGGAGGGGGGAGCCGGTCTTTTCCCTCAAAACAATTGTTACTGCGATTTTGGTGACTTAGAGCAAACCTAAGGAGTCCTTCTCAAATGATGTCACGCTTGTTCGGGGTTCATGAACTTTGGACAGTTAGTCTCAAGGGGGAAGGAGGGGATTATAAGAAATATGACTTCACATATTTTGGTCCAAATGAAAGCGTTCGTTATAGCAATATGTTCTTCGAACATTGCGTGAGATGTGACGAGGGGAGAGGCTAAGGTGAAGTGTAACGTCCTTTATGGACAATCCGTGTTTACGTTAGGCTACTGTGTACTGAAGTGTTATATAACTAACTTCGTTTCTGCCTCCCTCCCCCCCAGAAACGAAGTTGGTTACCTCCCCCCTCCCCCGCCTTGAAAATACTCGCCCTGGGGGTAGTCGTCATCTCTTAAGCCGGACCCAACCGATGAACCTATAATTTTAAAACAGTATTCAAACCAAAGACACTTTTTATAACGCATCGCAAATTATTACATATTTTTAAACATTAATATTCATGCAATACTTAGAGAAATAGCCTTGATTTTAATAGTCAATTGCTTTAAATATTTCAGATTGATTTTTTATTGTTTTCTCATTTACTTTTATTTCTTACATGTAAATCCTTTCTGGAACAATTGCCCAGTCCCCGCCTTTGGTTCAACCTAGGTTTTTTTGGGGGGGAGGGGGGAGAGGGGGGCAACTTTTGTTCGAATAATGTTTTCATCATTTTTTCAAAATAACTGCTTCTGTAAATCTACTGACTATATCCGCTCTATATGATCTGAAATTTTGTACAATCCATACAGATGCATCAAAAAGACCCAACCCGTAAGAGCTACTGAGTCACCCCCCCCCCCCCTCAAGAAAAGGGAGAGGGAGATGGAGAGAGATATTAAGTCTTCAAAACGAACGCAACCCTTAAGCATTTCAATGCCACAGTCTGTGTGGCAATGAAGTTTTCCTGTCCCCCCCCCCCCTTTTTTTTCATCAGCGCACTTGCAATTTTGAATATAGGACGTTAGTGTTTAAAAGGATATCGTTCAATATTCAGAAAGCCTATCCTTAATAGAAATGTTTCATTCGGAAAACAAAATACCTTTTTTTTTTTGTAAATACAATATTTTTGTTCTGAAATTTTCAGTTTAAAAAAAAATAGATTCCCCATAGACGACAATTACGCGAAGCTAGAAACGAAAGGAAAGAACACAAAGACATTTTTACAAATTTAAATACCCGCCAAATTTAGGGTTGTCTCAATTGAAAGCGGTAGCGATCACCCCCGCGCTAATCTTAGCTTTGCTTTCGGGAAGGTGCTCCGAAGTCTCTTCTCCTCATGAACGCACAATAAACACTTTTTTTTTTTGTAATATAACTATTTTGAGGAGCGATAAACTTTATCGTTATTGTATCGTGATTTTTGAAATTTTTACATTTTGCTTGTTTTTGTAATTCGTTTTTATATATATCAGATTTTTAAGAATGATTAAAAAATCTTCTTGAATAAATTTGATTGAAATCTTAAACTGTTCCATTTTTATGTTGTTTTTTGAAAAGTGTTAATTTCATTGTTCTAATATATAGATAATTTTAGTTTCCTTAAGTGTTTTTGAAAGTTATTTTTTTGAACAACTTATATGCATAAATGTCCATTCCTCGTATTAAAAATAAAAAGTTGATAATCTTCATACATAAAATAGTTATATGTATTTGTGTTGTTAATAATCAATAGGGAAATTAAAACTTGTATAATATGTTCACTGTAAAAAAAGTAGTGTATCTCAACACCAAAAATGGTGACAACTACTTTACATCAAGTGTCGTGTAGTAAAACACCACAGATTATTCTTGGTGTTAGCAAACACCAAGAATTATCTGTGGTGTTTCACTACACGACAATAGGTGTAATAAAGTAGTATCCACCATTTTTTGGTTTTGACATACACTAAAATTTTTTTACAGTGTAGATACTGCATATTTCGAAACAAAATTTCATTTTATTCTTTCTTAAAAAGATAAGCTATCTTAACTATTTCACTTTGCCGCAGTTCCCCTATGAAATTGTCTATTTTACTTTCACAAGGTGCATTTTATTCTATGTTATTTTTATTCAAGTGTTGCACAAAAATAGTTTCTCTTTTTATGAACGTTATTTTGTTTACGATCATCCATTTAAAGCGATAACTGAAGCATAAAAACAATGCAGCATTTCAGTATTTTATAACACTGAAAAATTTGCCAAGTCAGGTAAATACCCCTTTGATGTTTATTATAAAGGAGCACAAAACACTCTTTACGATGAAACTTATTACAAACACCAGTTGGCGGCCTCCAATATCTCACATATTCAAAACACAAAATTTCTCATTCTTAGTGCCTTTACAAGGGTGGGGGTGTTAAAACCTCTCTTTAACACAATCGCTTGCATCTTAATTTTCGTTATCGTTAAATCTTACTTTTAGGAGGAAGCTATCAAACAAGCCACTCTGCATCGTTAAGTCTGAGCATATCGCTTTATAGAAAGATCGTTTTATTTCAGTCGCGACCGTAACGGCTGTCCCCTCTTCCTTTGTTATCGAATACTAAAGCCCTAATACCTTTTATCTAAACGAGTTTTCCTTCCATGCTAAGAAATAATTACACTGAAGGTAAAAATGCTAACGGCATTTTCTTCTTCGAATAAGCGATTCTAATACTGGCGTTCTGTTTTTGTTGGTTGTTTTCAAAACTCCTAATCGATACCAATTTCCTTCATCTAGTTAACTAACAGCTCTTTAGATATTTGTAATTTTTATATTATCCAAAAATTCATTATTAGCTTCAGTGTTTTGAAAAAAGGACTTTGCAACTTTTAAACTGAATCTCACGTTGAGAGATAATGTCATTTTGTTTTAGTTAATCATCATCACATTTTAATCTGCATATTAATATAAATTTAAGTAAAAGCTTGTAAAAGCTTTCTCTCGAAACACGAAAAAAACCTGCAATAAAAATTTGGCAGCACCCTCTTTTGACTGCGAATTAAACATAAGACGCTTTTTTGTTTCGATATGAAAATAAACAAAAGTTCATTATTGTTAAGATTGGGATTATTTTGCACTTTAGATAACTGTTGTAAAGTATGATGGATTCAAGCGAAACAGTTAGAAAAAGTAGTGTTGATGTATACGCGGTTTTTATTTTAGAACATTTGTTTCCAAGGATAGCTCCCTAATCCTCTTAATTGATGAAAGCGATTATGTTTTGAAATTTGCCAAAAGAAGCCCAGAAAAAAAAAACTTATTTGCATTATTTGTAAGTTATGTTTATGTTTCTCTGCACATGCAATATTAAATATATCAAAAATGAATGGATACAAAAAATAGAAAGTTTTGTCAGGCTGTTTTCACTAAAAATGCAAAAACAACACATTTATTTTTATTTTATGTAATGTGTTCCGCTTATGATCTGGAATGTTAATGTTTTCTGAATGCTTCTTTCTCTGCTTAGTCTAGACCAGTAGCGCAAAAAATGTGCAATAGTTGACTACATTAGCTTAATTTTTTTTTATCTTTGATGTCTGCTGGTGAGGGCAGGAAAATTATATACTATAATATTGATAAACCATGTTTAAAAATAATCGAAATTAAATTTTATTTAAGAATGTGTTTACAGAAATTTCTTTTTGTTATTTTTTTAAAAAAATCTTTGAGAAAATCTTCGATTTTTTTAAAACGAGCAGTGGTACGAACAAAGATAATGTTCAATGGAAATAAGAAGCATTTAAAATGTAATTTTTTGTTACACGATAAAAGCCAGAGCAACAAACCTTTTTATGAATACAGGCACAAAATACTTTTTACGAAATGAGTATTTAAACTACAATGATAGCATACCTTTTTTTAAACTGGATAAGTTACTGAAACAGTTATCTATGTAACATTTAAAATTTCTAGCTGCTTCTTTCTAATCACTTCTGTCGTAAAAATACATAAATAATAGATATATGCAGCAAAATAATTTTATTTACAGATAATTAGACCGTCAAACTCAGACTAAAAAGTGTAATATTTAAGATACATTTTTAAGATAATTTTTCTCTCCATGTTAATGCAGTATTTTCTACCAGCATGAGTTACAATCGAAGCATTATTTACTTTAACAAATCTCAACTTTTTTTTCCTAGAATCAAGCTTAAATTTACAAGCGCATGAAACCGCATTCCTTTAAATTGTTTAACCTGAAATAAACTTAAACACTTTACTTTAACGCCGTCAAAGGAATGAAAATTACGCATGAAAACTTAATTTACACATTTCGAAGTTAATTAAACTAGAGCCTTAATGATGTACGTTGTTCATCTAACTAGTAATGGGTCTCGTAACTAGAAAATTTCTCTTGCGCCCGATCGTCCTGCGAACGAAATCCGCTCTAGCGGCATGATGGTAATCGCAAATTGCGACTCTCACACAGGAAGAACTGCTCAAAGTCTCAACAACTGCAATTATCAACATTCTTGGCACTTTTCCGGCGGAGAAAATTTGAAATTGTGACGAAGGAAATTCAATTCACGTGGTTCTCCTAATCTTTTGACGATTAAATTCCGGGAAGAGAAGTGTGCTTAACACTTGACGTCGTCGTTCTGCATTGAAACTCAATAATTCTCATTACCGTTTTCTATTTGGGTGGATGAGCAAGGGAACCTTTGAGTTGAATTCATAATGAAGCTGGTGATGTTTGATTTTTCGTCCTTCCACGGGAGGGATTCTCTGGTCCGAAATGGAGCCCTTTGAAAATGGCCGGAGCTTAAGATAACTTTAAGCCTTTTAGTAAGTACGTCGGTGCTCACACAAACCATTTTCTTTGGAATGCTAACAATAAAGTGATTATGTGAGTTAATTTTGATAATAAGCTGCAGAAAAATATGAACCGAAAATGTCTGCACATACTAAAAACTCCATAAGCGTTAATATACAAAAATTTGGAATAAGTTTTGAAGAAATACAATTAGCAATTAGTCTTATCACACATGAACGCACACAAATGCAAGCACAAAGGCCACAAAAACAGACAAACACACACAAATACAAATACGCATACACGCACAAGCACACACAAATACAAACATACACATGCATGCACGCACTAAGATATACAAACACACCTTTTCTAAAATGCTTTCTGGAGAAAATTAAATGGAAAAAAGAATTAACCTCACAATTTATAAAAATACTTTTATCATAAACCCACAAAGTATGTAGGAAGAGAAAATTAGCTTAACACCTGAAGTCGGCTTTTTGCATTGGAACTCAATAATTCTCATTACCGTTTTCTATTTAGGTGGACGAGCAGGGGAATCTTTCATTTGAATTCATAATGAAGCTGGTAATGTTGGATTTTTCGTCTTCCCACGGGAGGGATTCTCAGGTCCGCGAAATGGAATCGTTTGAAAATGGCCGGAGCTTAAGATAACTTTAAGCCTTTATGAGTACATATGAGGCAGTGAGTAGCAAAATGATGTAAGTGCCAAAATTTAAAATTTGGAGATAATCAGTACAAATGGTAAGATAACCTCTCCTTTGTTTTAGGACAAGAGACGGTACTAGTAGCTCTGATGAGCGTTTTTATACAGCAGAAAAAATAATCAATGCATACCAATCCAATTCTACATATGATCTCTACTTTAAACATATTTTACTCGAAACTTTAAAAATGCTATTTAAAACTCTTTGCTTCTCATTGCGGCATATGTGCTTGTATCAATCATATATTTTCCTTGGAATGCTTACAAGGCAGTGATTACGTGTGGTTATTTTTAATACTGAACTAGAGCATAGACTAATAAGTTAGACCATACCATTAAGACCATAAGCGTCCATAATGCTTATGGTCTGTATAGACCCAGTGGCGTAGCTAGGGAGGGGCGTAAGGGGCGGTTCGCCCCGGGCGGCACTATTTAGGGGGCGGCAATTTGACGCTTTTAATGTGAAAAATAATTCAACGTATTTTCCCAAAATGATTTTAATGGCATAGAAAAACTGGAGGCGAAAAAAATAAAGCGTTAGGTTTTGGTAGACGTAGACTATGATCATAAAATGACTCTACTGCTTGTGTACTATGATTTATAAACTTTTTTTTTTGGAAAATCGGTACTTCATATTTATAAAACGCTGCCCTATAGTCCCACATGTACCACAAAGACATTTATTGACATATCAGCGCTACTGCTGGTTTTTCTTTCACTTTGTTCGTCCGAAGCTACTAACTGAGGTGGCAGAGTGAACTCAAGGAGGCAAGAGTTTTTCTTTAAAAAGTACCATCCAAGTTGGGCAATATAACAGTACCAAAGATAGCCAAAAATTAAATTTTAATTTTTTAATTTTCAAAATAATATGGGAGAAAACCCCAGTCTTTGTTGGAGGGGCAGCTCTAACAACGAAAACAAAGACACCCTACAATTGCGTTTTTCACAATTAAGTCAAAAAAAATTTCAGATCACGCACTCTAATCTATCCCATTTCCTTAACGTTTCCAAAGATAGCAACAAAATTGTGGTTTTAACACTTCAGTTTAGGAAAAAATTTTCATGAGCCTCCGACTCCTTAACGTTACCGAAGAACGCCTAAAACTGGCTTCAGGTTTTTAAAAAAATCTGCTGGGCACCCCAACCCTCTTTTCTATTAGCGTTACTAAAAATTGCCTAAAAATGGGATATTTGACTTAAAATTTTGAAGTTTTTGGTGGAGCCCTGATTTAGTTTTCTTCTGTAAAGAAAATATGGAAAAAAATTCGTTTTTTTTTCGTCATAAAATATTTTTTTAGTTTTATTTCAAATACTTTTTATCATTTAATGTATTATGGTTATTTCTCAAAAAAAAGGGGGGGGGTGGCAAATTGTGGAACCGCCCCGGGCGGCAGAAACCGTAGCTGAGCCACTGTATAGACCATAAGAGTTAATGGTTGTTTAGGTTAAGAAGTAGAGGAAACTTAAGGTTAAATTTATATTGGATTACGGTAAGGTTTGATTTTTCGTTTTTCCAATGTAGAGGCAATATGGTTAAAAACGAAACAATTTGCAAATGGTTTTAGCATAAGACAACTCTAAGCCTTCTAAGTAGTTGTTTGAACAAGTAGATGTTTACAAAAATCAGATTTCTTTCTTTTTTTTTTTTAATGAAAACAAACAATGAAAAACAAACAATGAAGAAATTCCATATAGGGAGCACCGACTAGTGAAAAAATACTAAAGATTAATATTACTATGAAAAAAAACCTTACATCGTACTGGAAAAAAAAACTAACACTTGAATTGATAAATATTGAAAAATGTGGTTTCTTTTAATCAATGAAACAAATGAGTTGTCATGAACTCAAAAGAAGATGATGAAATAAATTCAAAGAAAGATCAGAAGTCACAAAATTTATGTTGTTGCTAGTTAAAGTGTCCTTGCTTACGTTCGGGGCAAATTTGAAAAAAAAAAAAAAATCGAAAACTAAATTTAGAATTATGGTTGACAGAGAAAATAGCACTAGTAAAAAAACTCCACTGTTAAAAATTCACTTTTAACAGAACTTTCATTTTAAACTTAAAAAAGTTTTCGAACGGACTTTATTTAACAGCACAACTAAAAGTAATGCAGTTCAGCTATCAGTTGAGTTCCTTTAAATAAAATGGAAAGTTAAGTCGCGTGCCTAAATTTACATTATATCCTAAACTGTATAATACCTACAAGTAATAAAAATTAAGTTACATTAAATTGGATTAAAGATATCAAATATCATTTGAATTTTCATTTGAAGCTTTTTTCATTTGAATTCCATTTGGTGTTTTGCCCTATCAACGTTAACATACTTTTACAAAAACAACTTTTTACTTTATAAACAGATTAACCCAAATGAAGATTTAATGCATTATTTAAAGCGTCATTTCGCATAGACAAAAATAACGTTCAGTTTTCTGAAAACCTTTTTTTTTTTTAAATTTCAAATAAAATAGTTTGTTTTCGGTTTGTCATTTATTTCACTTACCTGCGGAAACTCTTGATACGTGCTTTCGCTGTGCTTCAATTTCCTTTTTTCAACGATTTTATGTTAAGAGAAGTTACATTTAAACTCCGAATTTCTACCTCGTTCGTTTTCATTTGCGTTATGAAACGCATTTCTCATGAAGAGCATTTCTCATCCCTTTAATCCAACAACAGTGTCAAAGTTTTAAATGTTATTCAAAGTATGTATTCCGGAGGGTTTTGTCTAACAATGTTTTAGAGCAAATGCAAACTTTCACACAATATACATCCAGTCACAGTTCATTTGATGTCTTTTGGATTAAATATTAGGGTGGGCCGAAAAAACTTTTTTTGGAAATCTGTTTTTGGATAGTGCGGAAAAGTTGCTATATGGACCCATTATTACCCATAAAAAATTTCGCTAAATTTGTTTAATATTTAGCCGGCGCTATTTGACCTTGAAAAACTGAAAAAAAGGGCAAAAATGCACTTTTTTCAAAAAAGAAAAAAAAAAGGAAAAGAAAATGGGGGGGGGGGGGGTTAAAAATAAAAGTTTGAAGCTAGTTTCAGCAAACATTAGAAGTATCTGTCAGTGAATAAGTTGAAATCCTCAAAGACTTTTATACATTTCGTAGAATATTTAGCTACGCTCCTTTAAGACTGACACATGGGAAAAATGAAAAAAAAAAAAATTAAAGTAGTTTCAAAATAAGTAAATCCTGAAATATTACGCAATACGTTTCTTAGAAAAAACAGTGAAAATTCAATTCAATTCTATGCGACATTTGTTCGCCAATTTTAAAAAATGCACACACTCAAATAAAAAATAGTTACATAAGATGCTAATTTTTTACTCTTCGGTTCCAATTGTTTCTCCTGGATAATAAACGGCGCTCAACTGCTTCTATTATTCCTAAGATTATGTTATAACTATTTATATATGTTTGACAAATAGAGCCCTTGAGTATTAAAAAAATGTGAATCCTCTGAAGTTTTTTAAACGGGAGCCGGACATTTCGAATATCATTGCATGAAAGATGTTACGGGGCTGAAGTTTAGCACTGAAAGCAGGACAAGGGGTCACTGTTTTAAGCTTTTTCAACCTCAGGCTAATATGGATGTTAGGAAAAATTATTATTTTAGCAGGGTAGTGGAACATTGGAACAGTTTACCGGAAGAGGTGGTAATGAGCAAGGGAGTAGATAGTTTTAAGAGGGCCATTGATCTTCACTGGGGATTGTAAATTGACTAGGACCATTCTAGCTGGGCCCAGAGCCTGTTGCTGGTCGTCACTTTTGTATTTGTATTATCTTTGTTTTGGTATACAACACGACAGTTATGTAGAAACGCGCGAAAAAGAAAGTAACGCGAGCAAGCACAAGTAGTCTTCTATTTGGATCTGTAAGAGATTTGTCTCCTCCCGATGCTTTATTTCTTCCAACATATGAGGACATTATCAGATGTTATCAAATCACTAAGATGCAAATAAAGGGAGAAGGAAGTAAGCAACCATCTTCAGCAAGTGTGGCCGCTGTAGTTGCAAAATAAGTTATTGATATTAGGGGGCGTGCTTCCCTTCCCCTTGTTTCGATAAGAAGAGTGATTGCCATGATTTTATCTTATTATTCTAAATATAATAGCGCAACAAAAAATGCTAAAAATATAAAGACGCAACTTTTACAATCAAAGCTAGGCAAATTTAAAGCAGAGGCTACGACTTTGTTTGACGTTTGTGCCTGCAAATGCGCAGATTTATATTCGTGTAATTGCAGAAAAAAAGCAAAAGTCCCTGATAGAGAAAAACAATTTCTAATTGATCAAAGGACAGTAAAAAAAATGGCTGTTGGAAAAGTGGATAAGGTAACAAATAATGCATATTTCGCTCATCCTGAACAGCTACTGTTGACAATGTTGTTTGACTCAAGAAAATACATTCGGGGAATTAGCTGTTAGGTGCATTCTGAACTCTAGAAATAAGAAGACGAAGAGCTCGGATGGTTACGATTTTTTAAGCGTCCTACACTCAATTTTGAAGCCATTGATTATGTTGATTTAGTTCATTGGGCAAACTGTGTTGCAACAGAGCCACCTCTTACAATGCATCTAAAAGACCAACAATTGAAAGAAATGTGCAAAGAACAGCTTACAGCTGTTTCGAGAAATTTCCCTGTCACACGGAAGCTGTGAAACGTTGTGTGAAACTAATAACCGAAGCTGCAATATAAGTTCGTGGTGAAACTGCACAAGATGGATACATTCGTGCCAAACTTCAAGCTAGGAAACAGCTTCCATCATTTGATAACAAGGGACAATATTATTCCAAAAAATAATATTCATTATGCATGAGGTATTATAAATCAAATTTGAAGATTTCTTTTTCAAAATTTTAATATCTTTATATGTAATTCTAGAAAATGTGTGATATTATTGCGTGATAATAATTACTATGATTAATAGTGCTATTTAATTAATTAGTCTATGATTTAATTTTGAAAAATAATTTTCACAATGGTTTTTTAAAAAAATTCAATATTTTTTCGTTTTTCTCCAATTTTTTGATGTCCGAAAGGAGCGGTTAAATGCTCATTAAAAGCAATGAAACATTTTATGGGCTCGAAATAGCTCATTATATAACATTTTCGCTGCATTCCAGCAAATTATTTAGAATTTAGTTTTTAAAAAAAAATTTGACAAAAATTCATTTTTCTCATTTTTTTCGGTTTTTTAGTGTCAAATAGCGCCGGCTAGATATTTTTGAATATCCAAGAAATTTTTTGTGAGTGCTAAGTAGCTCATCGCGCAACTTTTGCGCGCTATCCAAAAATTGATTTCGAAAAAAAAAATTTTTCGGCTTATTTCGGCCCACCCTATTAAATATTTCATTAAAAACTGATCTGACTGCGTGTTTCTGGAATTTTATATGCATAAAAACAATACTTAATGTTGCAATAATTTTATCTAATTAGCGGAGAACCAAACGGAATGGGATAGCAGTAGCTGTATTTATAACACAATGAAATGCAAATATTTTAAATCTATTGTCCAGTAGAAGAAGCAGATTTAGACTTTTGCTTGGTTTAAGTCAGGTTTTTTGTTAAATCTTGGTTCAAGTTTGATTTTCGGTTCAATCTTGGTTTTAGTTTGATAATTGGTTAGTTCTAGGTTCAAGTCTAGTAATTGGTTTAATCACAGTTTAAAATATTTTAATCGTTACTTTGGCATAAATGCAGTTCTCGTATTCCTCCAGCCATCCTCTTCATCTCAATTATTTCCTATATATTTTGTAAGTACTACTGTGAATGATTTTACAGAAAAATTAACACTAAACCAAATAAAGCACGCTGATGAAGAAGAAAAATGTTAAATTATTGTGTACTATGTTTCTAGGTAATAAGAAATGTTTTTACAAAGGAAAACACTAGAACTTAGGTATGAAAAAATATTTTAACAAAATATTTTATTTCTTAAATAAAATCTTGCTTTAAACAAAAATTGAAAGCAAAAATATACTTGAATGTAAAAATGTAAACACAGAGTTGAAATATGCCTTCCTTGAGAAAAGGATTTTAATTTAATGAACTTTTTTAAATGAATTTTTGATTTAAATGTAATCATGTATTCATCTTTACCCAAGGTTTTTTTTCTTTTATTTGTTAGGCGTTTTCACTGTGATTTCTACTTCAATTTTTTCGTCACTTTTAGGAAAACAACACTAAGCAACTCATTATACAATTCAATAGCTTTAAAGTTCTACTGTAAAGCTATTCCTGGGAGCTGATTAGAAGCAGTTGAAATCTAACCTCCACCCCTCTCCCTCTACATTTCCAGATTCCAAATAAAATAAATATAACTTTTTTTCATCTTGTTTAAATTAATTTACTGTTATCAAATTAATGCATTCTACGACACTGTTTCGCGCATACTACAAAGTTGCCTTGAGTCGCTAGACAACTTTAAACCCATTAAATGTTTTTTACACCATTTAATTATTACTATTATTATTTTAAGATAACTATACAATATTTACAAATTTGTCGTCTATCTGTGCCAAAATACGCACTACCAAATATAAAATGCGGGAACGACAGCAAAAAATTAATTAATTAATAAATAAAATAAAATAAAAAAATAAAATAAAAATAAAACGTTTAAAATCAAAATTACCCTCCAAAACGTGATACTTGGTAATTATTTTAAAATGCCTAAATTATTTTCATATAATGTTGAAAACACTTTCAAATGAGACCAAAAAAAAAAAAAAAAAAGAACGCTGAAATGTACTATCTAAAAAAATAGTATGCTACTCTAAATAAAATCTTACTTCGTATGGCTTGATTTCAATATGAAAACTATCACATTTATCTACTTCTAACTACTAGTACATAACTGTCGTTTGTTTGATTTATTTGATTAATTGTTATATCATTGTCAATAAAGAGAAAAATGTCTCACCGTAGAGAAATGCTCACAATTGCAATCCGCAGAGGTATGACAAAGGATAACGAGGATTTGATTGACCAGTTAGGTTAAAAGGAGTTGCGGAAAGACGATTTTGTTTACGAAATGTATTTGTTTTCTCATTTGTCGAACAGATGACAAATGATGAAGAGAAATGCAATTAAAAGCTGAAACCGAATAGAAATTCAATTGTGTAAGCTCATTTTTAAGTAATTCAGTTCAATAAATCTTGTACATTAAAATTAAGAAAGAATAACGTATAACTGCTCAAAAATGCAGATATCTGCGTACACGTGTTTCGTGGTTACAAGGATTTTTAATGCAAATTAAGTGAGCTAATTGATGAAAAGACATCCGACAAATACAGTTATTGTCTATGCAGCTATCTGCAATTTTTTTTCAATTATACTTTGTTTTTATTTTTAATATTCATGCACAAAGGTATTTATTCAACCTTATAATATTTGTTTACCTAACTTGTTTTAAAATAAAATGCATATCAATTTTTCCGTTATATATATATATATATATATATATATATATATATATATATATATATATATATATATATATATATATATATATATATATATATATATATATATATATATATAACTGACATATTAGTTTTACGGAACTTAATCCTAGACTCAAATGCGTTTCATTGGATAAAAGGTGGTGGTTAATATTAATCATAGTAATCTGCTCAAAAAGTTAAAAAAAATAATAAATGTTTGAAAAGATTTCAACCTATTATTTTTGACTGTATAAATCGTATTCCTTTTAACAGCATGGTGTAATTACGTACTAACTCTAATATGCATTTAAATGCTAAGAACTGATTGAACTATTAGCCTGAGTTTTTTTTTCTAAACACCCTCACTAGCCATTTATAAATTATATAAACATGTTTAGTCATTAGTTAGAAACTATAATTATGGTTATTTCCGTTTCGGTACAATACTGATTGCTTTAGATGTGCATGACACAATGAAATATTTACAGAATTTTTTTTAGGATAGTTGGTTGAAAGTAAATTTAATTAATAATAAACATTAAACCTTAAGATTTTGAAAGTGCGGCCTTTAGCCCAATTCCAAATTTGATGAGGATTTTCAGTGAAAAGTAGCTCCCAACATATGTGGCCGTAAAAAAAAAAAAAATCATTTTAAATAATACGTTGGTAAAAATACTTTCATATCTTGTACTAAAACGTTTATTTTAAGTTATCCGTTTCGCGTTAAGAAAGCAGTAACACGCCAAATTATATTTTTAATATTATGTTGATTTTGTTTTAACAAAACTATACAAATTACATAATTATCTGTAGATATTATTGTACATTTTTTTGTAATACTTAGATCGTAAGCTGCCAGATAAAAAATCTAATTTTATTGCTATGAATGAAAGATAGTTCACTTACGTTCATTCAACTTCGTTTTATATTTCTGCAAAATATATTCAAAAATTTCTGAAAAAGAAAATAGTCATTGGGTTAATTTTGCAGGCATGAACAATGTAAATTACATATCATTTACATAATAAAATATTCAGAATTACACACATAAGTCATGCAAGTAAGTCAATTTATTCCAAAATTATAATTTCCTTCAAAATCAGCAAATGCATTAAAATTTAAGACTACAGCTCTTTAAGCTTAGCCGTTAATTTAAATACTAAACAAACAAACATGGAAAAAGTAATCTCAAAGTAAAAATTAATCAAATCCATTCAAAAGAGACATGCTAATTCTTTAATGATTAATCGATACCTTCGCTTTTCTAAACAGCATTTTATTCATAAATTGGAAGAAATATTATTCATTCTGTATTTTTATTTAATAATTCTTAACGACCTCATTTTACGGATAAGAGAGCTTTAATATGGAAAAGAAAACGAATGCTTTTCGTAAACTGCCCCTCTAAAAAAAAGGCTTTAAAAAAAATGAATACGAAAATGACAAAAACATGCAAATTAGAAGCTGAAAATGGCGTTGGTACTCAGTTATGTTACGGACTTATTATCTAAACTGCGTGCTCTCTGCAAAACAAATGATTAAAAAAATATATTTGAACAAGAGTGTTAGTTTGCCTGGCGATAAGTAAAATTTATGTTCTTTGATTATGCTGATGCCACATTTTTAGAATTCTACTTTTTATGTGCTTGATATGTAATTAACGTTAATTCATTTCAAAATAATAAAAGAAAAACATAATTATCGATTCTTGTTTTAACGAAGGTAGTGTAAATGTAAATATTTACAGAGGACAAAGCGTTGTTCATATTTGGCTTTTTTTCTAAGCAACAAATTTAAATATTTGCAAACTGAAGTTTGTTCAGAGCTTAAATTAGAATAATAAATTTGAAAAAAAAAGATAACAACTGTATTTGATGAATAATAAATAAAATTACATAATTCATATAAAAATGAAAATTACTCTTATAATAGCATTCATTCTAATCGATATAGAAAAACACGATATAAAAATTATGTCACAGCCAACAAATAATTTTAAAGAAACTGTAAGCTTTTCTTTTTACTACAGCAGACGTTTTAGCTTAATATATACCAGAGCGGAACTTGATTATAATAACACAGCCTAAGCTGCGAAATATTTTTTATGGAAATAACATAGGGATACTTAAAAGGCTGCAAGCGTATTTTATGCATTTAACCCTTTTGTAGATTGGAATCAGAAATAAGCCTCAAAAAGTCGGTATTTTGAAAAAGTATTTAGTAACGGGGAAAATGAGGAGATAGAGCAATAGGAATTCCTATAATATGACATTTGATTTATTTCTAAATTCAAAGTGTCTAACATTCTAATTATGAGAAAATAATCCATCTCTTCTTTATCTGCATTTTCCATTTCATCCTTAGAAATGTAATGGAATGGATTACCATTACTACGGGCTGTACTATTTTCCCATCTTTCGCTCTTTCAAAATATCAAAATATAGTTCACTCCTTTAAAAAATAAAAAGGAGTATTTTCACGATTAGGGAAAACTCTAGCTATAAAAGAAAATAATAAGCACTTGAAAAGTAATAAGGGATATAACAAAGCTTTATGGTACAAAATTATACGTAATACGAATTGATTAGTACTTTTCTGCATGAAAAATAAAAGCCGATATAACAAGGTTAGCGTACAAAATTATATATAGCCTAGTATGAATTGAATAACTTAAATTGAACACTTTATAACAACGTTTTATCGTAAAAAAAATATTAATAGCTGTATAAGAATTCAATAAATATGTTTGTGCTTAAAAAGTAAAAAGGTATATAACAACGTTGTATCGTACAACATTTGAAAATTTTGTGCTTAAAAAGTAAAAGAGACATAACAACGTTTGATCGTGAAAAAATATCTATAGCTGTATAAGAATTCAATAAATATGTTTGTGCTTAAAACGTAAAAAGAGATATAACAACGTTGAATCGTACAACATTTGAAGATTACAGCATAGTTTTAATTCATGCAGTTATCAGTAAATTTTGTGTGATAAAACATTGTCATTTATTTTACCTATCTATATGTTTGAAATAACTTATAAATCACTGTAAGTCATGTATTGAACTTTTTAGTATAAGAGAGAACAATATTCTAAGATTTAAAGAAAATTCCTTCAAAAAATGATTTGCTTTTTCACTTCTATAAACTCAGACGTAATGGTGAAAATATTAAGTGTGTTTCTGTCAACCTGTGATACCCAACCTTTTTTTAACAGCGAGCAGAACCTCATATTGATATGATTCTAGCAGGCGAAACATATATAAAAAGGTAAACATTTTGTTTCTAGAATGACAATAAAACATGGAAAAGGAAAAGCAAAAATATTAACTGAGAACTTTTGTTGTAATTACTGGGTACTAATGCTTTAAAGACGAAGTTTGAATTTGCTTTCCAAAAACCAATTTTTGAACAGTTGACTCCAAATTTGTAACATTGTGACTAACAGTGTTTTTTTTTTTTTTTTTTTTGTAACCTTAAAGAAAACAGCACATTGGTCAGCTTCACAGGCCGCATGTTTCCTGCTGTCCGTAGGTTGGGCACTCCTGCTGTAAACGGTTTGCCTATTTTAATGTAATCATTCCACGTGAAATGGATATCTCCCTATAGGAAAAGACAGCTGAACAGGTCATTGAGAAAATATACCTTAACAACACATTTTTCAGCCTAAGTAGTGATTTCGAAGCGCAGAAACAAAGTTAAACAAATGATGTTGATGCTGCAAAATATGCTCTACTGTTGCAACCAGCGAAATAATTCAAACAATTTGAGAAGATTTGAGGTGAAAGTTGTGAAGTCTCAATAGCACAAAAAAAATTATAAATTATGTCCATTCGATAGTTTATAAAATAATTTTTAAACAGAGGAGATATATGTTCCATAGTGGCCCTAACAAGTGGAAAAAAATACATGAAGAAAAGGTTAAATAATTGATAAAGAAATTACTTTTCGCCATATTTTCAAATTCATACCATCCGGAAATAAGGTATTTTTGTTAAATTATACCACAAAAATAAATCTTTTACCATGCCAAACTTGTATTACAAATAGCTGAAGTCAAAATGTTGACTAAAATATAGAAAGAAAATATTAGTTGTTATTTATGTCATTATTGGAAATGCAAAATTGTGCATCATTTGCGCCAGGATTTTTAACTTAAAAGGAATAAAAAAGTTCAAATTATCCAGAAACTTTAACGGCAAGTGGTCATTAAATTCAAACAAATCCGTTTTTTCATTTGGTTTGGAATTGTTCGATTATTCTAGCAGCATTAATAACCTTTCTCTGCATAAAAAGAAACGAGAAAAACCACCAGCCCCTGTGACACTGCTAATAGCCCTTTACCGGATCAGCGTAATCATTAAATAACCATTTGAAGCAACAAATGCATTATTTCCGATCTATTTCTGTATCTGTAATGGCAACAGTAAAAGAAGTTGAGTGATGACAGGAGCAGTAGCCAATCAGAACTTATTATTTGCCTCTCCCACAACTCTTCTAGAATAGGAAATGTTTGATGGTAACGATACATGTGACCTTCTCTGACCTTCATGTCATAGGTTCCCTCGCATCATGATATGCGTGAAAATGGAATTTGAAAGAAAAACGTTTGGCTCTACGAATGATAAACACTAATAATCAGTTACTTTTTGTTGAAAAAAAAATTGTTTTTCTGATATCTTTAGGAGACTGATGAGTTTCTTGCACTAAATCATAATTGTTATCAATAAGCAATTACATGATATACGCAAACTAAGTAAATGTAGTTTTACAGTGAGTGTTTGTACTTATTTGCGACAACCTTGTTGTTTATTTAGAAATTAAAAGCTAGTTATCTAAGTAATCATCAATTTTTTCATGTTGCTATAATGACGATACAACTAGTTATAATTCTGTTTTAGCTGAGTAAAAATTGGAAATATTAACTATATTCAAACTGGAAATAAATACATATATTTGTGCAGGTAAGTGAATGGTAATGAAGAACGTTTTAACGCACAAAATTAGCAGATTACCAAATACAAGTGTTTCGTGATTACAGCAGAAAGCTTAAATAGTTAAAATGCTACTTTTACTATTTATCTAAAATATCACTATTTTGCTCCTAAAATGTTGTTCCCAGTAACCCCGAAACACGTAAATACAGTAATCTACTAATTTTGTGCGTTCAAACGTTGTTGATTACCATTTACATTGAAATTGCTTTTAATTTTCCCCTTTTTACTCATCTGTGTCATCAATGTGTGACTATGTGTCATCTTCCGAATTTGAATTTTTTACTTGTAATTTGTAACGTAGACATCAATTTACTTGCCGCTATAATGGTTGTAGTTTTTGGGATTTAATGCTGAATATAACTGCTTGCAAACTGCTTTTAAATTTTACTCTGTTGTAAAACTTTGTGTCAGGTTCAGTAATTGTATTTCTTGTCACCAATTTGAAAAGTAATCATGAAATTGCAAGCAGCATTATTTTGCTACAATTGCTGTTGAAGCTCTTTTAGTTAATGTTGTTGGACAATAAAAATAACTACGTTCACATTACTTATATCAGATTCAAGATTTCTTATTTTCATCTAAGTGAATTAAAAAACTAAAAGGATGAAAATTAGATGATGAAACCACCATTTGAGAAATTATTTATCTTTCTGATTAGATTTCCAACTCTTTTTAACTATATTCTTCTCATTTGCCTTAACCACGATTTGATGTATGATTTCTCTTTCTAAACAGATACGTCTCTAACTATTTTACACCATATTTTTTTCACAGGAGCTTTAGAGAAAATTCGTTTGAGAGAGTTTCTCGATTTCAAACTGAAAACTTTCCAGAAGGAAATTCCCGATACATGATACCTCTTTCCCCCTGGCAGAAGTTTGGATCCAGTTTCTGTTTTTCTATCTAACGATGCATTGCACAAGATAAAACTTTAGAGGCAATTTATTTTTTCCCCCTGCTTTAAAACAGATTTTTAAACTGAACATTGGGAAGGGGGGTCGAAAGTCTTAATGGAAGCAAAATTGTTCGACCCCTGCAGTGTCGTGACATTCCCAAATGCTTTTAAGAAATCGTTTCAACGCAAAAAGAATGCAGTTAAAATGGCGGAAATATATCATGCAAGATTTTAATGGAATTATGGTGGGAAAATGCTTTAAAAATAAGAGCTTTTAAAACTCCCTTCTTGCACGAACTTTAAATGTGCGTAGTAGCAATGTGATTTTCACTCAGTTGAATTCCTATCCGAAGTGAAACATTAACGTCACTTGATCAATCATATTGTTTCCAACTAGATTTTAGTAAAAATATATTTTCAGATAAATATAGTGATTAAAGCCATTTTTAGTAACGTTCAAAATTTAATTTTGAAAATTTTCCATTTAGGACCTAAGTCTAGCATGGCCTTTTTCATATTTCTTCTATCTTTATCCTTATGTTTTCTTTTCTTTTTATATTTTTATTTAATTGAATCAGATTACAGAGGAAACATTAATTTCATCAATTACATAATTTTTCAGCTAGTTTAAATTTAGCAAAATTATATTTTCACGTCTTTATAGCAAACATGTCCGCTTTTAGAAAGAATCAAAACTTAATTTAGAAATTCATGCTTTTAAGATCTTAAATTTTCAAAAGTTTTCAATGTTTCTTTTACTCTTTTTATTTATTTCTTTTTTTTCCCTTTCGTATTTGTGCGTAAGATATTGGTTCTGTTGAATCTCTTACTAGAGTGAAACATTATTGTCACTTGATAAATCAAGAAATTAGCTATACTATAATTTTAAGAAAAATATATTCAATTCCTTTTTTGTCTGATTCAAAAATCAGTTTTTGGAGCTAAATTGATAAGTATAACATTTATTTACTAATGTTTTATATTATTAATAATTACTAGCAGTAATAGTAGTGCTTTCTTCTGATTTTCATTCTTTCTCTTCCGTTTCTTTACATTTCTGTTTTTAACATTTCAGCTATAATAATATGCATGTGTTTGATCTATTCAAAATACTGCTCTACTCCGACTATTGATCAACAGGGAGACAATATAAATTGAATTTCAAATCCATAATGTTGTACAATATTCTTGAAGTATTTATAATATTTCATATATTTTTCTGCGAATCAAAGTTTAATTTAGACCTCAGTCTCACTGCACACAATTAATCACAAAAATTCTATAGATGCACATCACGAAGTAAAATAAAATACAATGCGACCCAGAATCAAGAAAAAGTCCAAAGCCTCATTTGCCTTGTCACTGATCTAGAATCTTTTGCTAAGGCATGATTAATGGGGATGACTATCGATATATCTGCATTTACTTTTATAAATGACACTGCACGAATACATAAATCATTGGTCCTCATAATGAGAGAGGAGGATAAGTGAGTGCTGATGGGAAGATCTTTGCAGACGATTGTAATTAGTGCACATCGCTAAAATTATAAAAAATTATGTCGGCTGAAAAAAATCAGAAAAGAGTCAAATTATTTTAAAGCAAAATTTTTTTCAGCATTTTTTTTTTTCAAAATGAAACGCATTTCATTTTACTTTACAGTTTTAAGAACTTTGGTGCAAAAACCTTTTTTTCACAATTACAAGAAATAAGTCTATTCCGCTCAATGAACTAGCCAATTTTCCGCGAAAACTCATTCTAATATGCGGGATATTCTGTTGTATGGGATCAAAAAAACGCATTAAAGCAGTTTGGTACATTGAAAATGTACTATGTTAAGCGGGGATTTCTTTTAACAGATACTCTAATAAGTAAAATCGACTATAAATCGTCTTCTTAGAGCAACAGTAAGACATATAGCTCCAGGAATGATAGTAAGATATCCTATGTTGCTTTTAGGTGCTGATTCATAAACTGAATATTTGCATCTCAATAAAGCAAACGAAATTATCAAACAAATAGCGAAAGTTAATGTTCTAAGTTTACTTAAAAAACACAAATACTTGTTTTCATTACGCAATTAAATGAAAGATAACCGTAATAGCTTCCGAGCTTCAAAATATATCTATTTTATTTTAGTTTTTTTTTTTTTTTTGTCAAGTGGAAAATAAATAACTTTTTTATTTTAATTTAATCTGTGAGATCGTAAAACAACACGAAACATAAAGAAACAGAAAAAAAAAACAGACTGAGGTAAAAGCAAGACAAACATTTCAGACAAAGATGCATTAATAATAAAAATAGAACTTTTTTTCCATTTACATATATTGTACTTTATTATATTCTTTTAATACTTCAATGTCGCACAAGAGAATATATGCCTAGTTACACATTGAAAGACTATGTATATATTTATACATTACATATTGGCTTTTTGAAATATAATAATGATAAAAGAAGTGTATGTTATGAATCATTAACCATGCTTTTAACCAAACGCTTTAGTCTCAATTTTAGACTTTTACTGCTTGATGAGTGACAAATAATCTTGTGTAAAAAATTTAAAAGGTGTCAATATTGACTATATTTTGATACTCCATATTTTAAAATACAGTAGAGCTCCAACTATCAGAATCGCTGATTATCCGAAACGTATCCAGAATTTCAGAAGAAAAAAAATTAAGATGGGAATAGAGATTCGTAAAACGATTTTGATTACGCAAGCTTTTGTCCTCGACTTATAAGTATACTTACTGTGTAAAAGTGCTTCTTTTTACTGTAGTTAATCAAAACTATTTTCCTTTAATTTTAATGTATCGTTTTCAACGTACAGACAGTAAATAATTAAACTATAACCCCTTTTTTTGAGGGGGGGAGGCGATCAATCATCCAAATTTTCAATTATCTGACTGAGGCTCAGTCCCAATTGATTCGGATAATTGATGCTCTACAGTATCAAAAAACATATCGCTATTAAAAAAAAACCATTTACATTAGTGCAAAATATATTTCTAGTTTTTTAGTTCTTCAAACTCAATAATTTATATAATAAGAGTTTTAAACACAGAACTTGCTTTGTGACTGTAATTACCATACCTTACTATACTGAGTTTCACAGCAATGGATATCCATTAAAAGATTACACCAAGCGTTACTATTTTTTTTTAAATATTTTTTTAAGCTTGTTCTATTTTTTTTAATCACAAACTTTAGAAATATATATTTATCTATTAGGAAAGCTATCTTTATGCAAGTTTGCTGTAAAACTTATTTTGATATTCAAACTTAAAACGATTTATCTCTAAATGCATGTGATAATCAATAATTTTACTGAATGGTAAAAAGAAAAGCTCTAGAATGAACTAAAAAATGTTCTTCTACGAAAAATTGTACGGTCAGTTTATGTCACACATTGTAATAAGAAAGAGCTTCGAACGAAAGGATATGAACAAAAATTAATGAAGTTATTTCTTATTAAAAGGATTTACGCATTATTATATTTTTTCATCATTCCGTGCATGGTTTTCTTTTAAATGAACGAAATTAAATTTACATTCTTTTATTTCGTTTTACACAAAACAAAACAAAAAAAAAAAATGCTAATTTAAATAATGTTTGCCTTTAATTCTTGACATGCAACTTAATTAACTTGAAGAGTTTTCGAATCTTAATTCTCATTACACCCTTGAGATACAGGTAATTATTTCAATTTTTAATTCTAATTAAATTACTAATGAGTTTCTGAATGGGGAAAATAAAGCAAAAAAGAAAAGTTTAATGAAAAGCATTTTGCAGCATGCCTTTCGATGCAAAATAATTTTGGTTTCGTTTCTCAGTTAAAGCTATATATACTAATTACGGATTATCGAAATGGTCCACCGTGTCTTTCAGATATATTAGTAAGAAGAAGTGTTGCATATTTATTTCGAATTTTCCAGCTAAGCGATATTTACCACAACTATATAGACGTGCAGAATTGTTATATGTTGTCCAGTCTATCTGTGACATTTCGCGCAGATATTTTTACTTAATTCCCCAAAGTTTGAACTTTGGCTTTGAATTGAGAAATATTCGAATTTAAGAACTGGTATATAACATAATATGAAGCACTACATTTCAAAAAAAAAAAAAAAAATTACTTGAAAAATAACTATTTACACGTGTGGCAGATGTGACCGTACGGTCGCACCTGCGACACCGGATAAACCAGAGATCCGGATAAACGGAGGCCAGATAAAATGTAGTTTCATTGTACAAGAAAACTTTTTAGAAAGTTGATACTTTATATTATGAAGCATACTATTTCTTTTTTCGAATATATCAACATTAAAAGCTTAGAATTTCGAGCATAAAGTGGGAATGCATGCGTAAAAGGCCCCATTTGGGCAAATGGACAACTTCTTTTGTGTTTGCTTTATGGATATTTTTAAGGGGTCTAAGGACCCTTAACCTTCAAAATTTTAGATTTTCTGAAAAAAATATATGTTATGCATAGTTTAATTCTGAACAATTTGATACCTTATTTATTACCATAAGCCAAAAACTTTTCAAGTTATCGTAAAAAAGCGTAAACTTTCCCCATAGAGATTTATGTTAACAGCAGTTGTTTAAGCCTCTTTTTCTCAGGTGCCAGTTTCTTCGGTTTTCTCATTTTGCGCGCATGATATCTCAAAAAGTTTCTTATATATTTCCGAAAAACTTTTAATGTATGTTTATCTGGTTTATATTTATGACCTGAACCTAAATTTGTTTATTTTTTTTAAATTGTTTATTTATTTTTTTGAAATTTTATAAGTTAATATCGAAAATTTCCAAAACTTTGGGCATATATATATATTTTTTTTTAAATATTAACTTTTATTTTTAGTTAAAATTTAGGTTCAGGTCATAAAAATATACCAGACAAACATGCATGAAAAGTTTCACGGAAATATATAAGAAACTTTCTGAGCTATCATGCGCGCAAAACCAGAAAACTGAAGAAACCGGCACCTGAGAAAAAGAGGCTTTAACAGCTGCTGTTAACATAAATCTCTATGGGGAAAGTTTACGCTTTTTTACGATAACTTGAAAAGTTTTTGGCGTATGGTAATAAATAAGGTATCAAAGTGTTCAGAATCAGACTATAAATAACATATATTTTTTCCAGAAAATCGACAATTTCGAAGGTTAAGGGTCCTTAGACCCCTTAAAGGTTATTGCTACGGAAGTATAAATTTTAGCATATATATAATGATTGAAACTTAGTATTTAAAAAATCACAAAACTTTCAAATGAAATAATTAGAAAATTCATATCCCTCTCTCTCTCCCATTTTCACGGATACTAAAATTTTATTGATAAGTCAAAGCTTGAAAACACGCTTGACTATTTTGTGACGTTTTCCCGGTTTTCCATACGCGAAACGCTGAACAAGAGATTTGCGTTGAGATAACGAAAAATCATTTCAAAAACAAATTTGTCACTGTGTGCATTAAAATGCAACAAGATTCATATAGAAAAATAGTTGCTAACTTTTTACACAAAAACGTCGGAAAACTTCCATCCTTTGTGAAAGCATACCCTTTTTGAATTCCATTTTTGAATCGGTTACAGGAGCAGAAAATCTGTCCGGATTCCACAAAACATAGGAGAATTTCATGTTTGCGGCCAGCGGAAGAATCAATACAAAAAATAAAAAAAGGAAAGAAAGAAATTTTATGTCCATACCAGGAATTGGAGCTTGTTTTGGCATTTCAGGAACTACGTACGTAAGCAAAAACATAGGTTCAAAATAACAAATAAAAGTAAAACAAATACCGAGGGCAAAAGGGAAAAAGTCATAAAATGGGCAAAAGATGACAGAAGGAGCTTCAAACCAAGCATAAAAGATGGAAAAAGGTTGCCATAAAACAAAATGCAGAAATGCGTTTCATAGCGCTTTTTTTTCCTAAATCCGCAGCTGCGCAGTAAGTCGAGAAAAATTTAAGGGTTCAATTCTAATTTATTTATTTTGGAGAAAGTCAGAAAATAAAAGCGAAATACTGTTTTAAAAAAGGCTTTTAATGGAATATATGTATCGCTAAAGTTTGAAACAGAAATCGCTAAATGAAAGCAAATTCCTTTAAATAGATTAACAACAGGCACCGGATATGTATTAGAAATTGAAATGACAGTCTAGAAAATTCTAATGACAATAATCTCCAACAATATTCGGAGAATATTTTCCTGAAATCTATATTTTGAAATTTATTTGGAACAGACTTTTTCTTCACGAAATTAAGAGTATGTCCAGAAATGATGTCACGTTTTTTATTAGATTTGCACCCCCCCCCCCTTTTGTCATAAAGTGTCACACTTTACCAGATCCGCTCTCCTCTTGTCACATTTGACTCTATATTTGATTATATTGCTATTTGAAAGTTTTTTTATTCCAACCAAAATGCCTGATGACACACTTCTTGTTGCCCCCTCCCTCCCCCTGTCACAAATTCTCACAATTTTCAAATCTTTCGTTAAAGCGTGACATCATTTATGCACCATAAATGAAAATGCGATAAATATAATTATTATTACAAAATTATTTTTATATATCGCTTGGCAATCGATATAAAACTAGCTTTCGCTTTACACATCTAATAATATTAACTTTTATTCAAGAAGATTTTCTGTCAATTGTGCTTGTATAAATCTCTTTTTAGCTAAATAAAGGCTTTGTAATAAAAATATAAATATCTTTAAAACTACCGCTAAAATTAGTTTCAAAATTGCTCAATAACCCAACTCCTATTTTAGTTGCTTTACTTGAGAAGGGAAAAAATAATTAAACTTCTAATTTGAGAAATTGTTTGAATGTAGCAGACTTTGCTAAAGCACAATATTATTTACTATTGCAAGACATGGCCATTAGTTAACATTGCACTAGCGGTTGTTAGCTGTAAAAATAAGCTGAAAGGCAAACAATGCAAATTTAAACATTAATTTATAATCGTAAAGGAAAAAACAAAATGTCTTTTTAATAAAATTTATAAAATGGTGTTTACATTTAAAGTATTCGCCTTTCAGCTTATTCTTTGCAGATAACAAGTACTAGTGCAATGTTAACTACTGATGGTTGCACCTTAATTATTGCTTAAACTATTATAAAAGTGTTATATTCCACTTCACAACACAATTTTTAATTACAGAAAAAAAAAAACACATAACTCAGAAGGAAAATATTTCCAGAACAAGAAGGAAGGAGCATCAAATAGTTATTACCAAAACGTTAATTAATAAAAGATAGTCACAAGTTTAGTAACCTCATCAACATCTAACCAGTTTCTTGTTTGGTTTTGAAAAAACTTCATATTAGTATTTTCTTAACCAGCGATTGATCATACAGCCGTTTTTTGTTATATCATATCTGCAAAACATTTTTATCTTTGTGATTTGTAAGACTTATCCATATATATACTTATATCTGTTTAATTTCCCAACTTGTTTAATTCATTAGCGGAAAGTTTATCTTGTAACTGATTACATGCCTTTAGTTTTATTTTTGCTTACATGTTTCACTATATTGTTATTACAAGCATCAACCATATAACTGAAGAATGAAACGAACATTACTTTACGTTCTAATTGAAATTTTAAATAGTTAGACAGTTTTGCATTTTACATTATTCACTCGCATCAATAATGATGTTATGAAGTATTGAAAGCAAATTTAAATAAATAATAAGTAAAATGAACAACTAAAAAAATAACAAATAACAGTTCAATAGGCACCTGTCTTCCTGTCTAATATCAAATATTCACCATTCCGTGATCTTTACAAAAAAAAAAAATCTACTACATTAGAGCATACACTTCAACGAATAAAAAAGGAAACTTCCAGTAATAGTAAGCAAATAAAAAGAAGAACAATAACGAGTGAAATTGGAAAGAGTTTGAGAAAAAAAAAACTTTAACTAAAACAGCACCATGAAATATTGGTGTACTTCGTAAAATAACACGTATACTAACTTCGTAAAATGTACTTCGTATTAAAAAAAAAAAAACCTGTTTTAGGAACATTTCCATGCAAAGCAAGAAATAAAATAAAATCTTCCAGTAAGCTGCTTAATATGACACTTGGCTCATTAAGAAAAACTGCTACAGTATAAATGCATACATTCAAACAAATCAAAGAAGAACAAAAAAAAAAATGAAAGATGATAACAAAAACGATTTGAATTTGAAAGAGTTCGGAAAAATGAGCTAAATAATTTTACTTTAAAATATTAATAAAACTTTAAAATATAAGTAATTTGAAGTAAAATGTGAATCAATCGTAACAACCTGTCTAAAAATATTTCCGGTCGAAGCAAAGAATAAAAAATAAAATAAAGTAGAATCTTCCAAGGCATTTTAATATTCACCTGCACGAGATCAAATATTTGACATTTGGTTTCTTGACAAAAAAATAAAAAACTGCTACCGTATAAATGCAGACATTCCAGCGAATAAAAAGAAGAAAACTATCAGTAAAAAAGGAAAGAAAAAAGATAACAATAACGATTGGAATTCGAAAGAGTTTGAAAAAAAAATTACTTTAACTAAAAATTTACTTTTAAAAAACTCAATACCGTAATATACGAGACAGAACTTTTTCGAATATTCTATGGGGCGGAACACGAAGATGAAAAATCTTTCCACCCTTTAAATGCGTCCCATTTTCATGCCAGAGCATAAGATAAGAAATATGCTAATTTCAACCGCTCTTTTCTACTTTCTCTGTAAAAGATGCGTTCGCTGTCATCAGCGGGAACGACGAGGCTGTATATTTTCAGTCTCTAAAAGAAATACTTTTGAAATAAACGGCAAAAATTAAATTATTTTTGAGAGAGTAAAATATATTCTTTTTTTTCTTCTCTTCATTCTTATTTTTCTTCATCGTCTTGCATCGTAAGTACGTTCTATTTTTTTCCATCTCTTCACATTATTTCATTTTATTGAAATGGTGCAATGTGGCAGTCACACAGCTTAGAGAAAAAGTTTAAAATAAACTAAAAGAAATCCGCTGCTCCTTGTAGAAGTATTAAAGCAAAGAAAATTTTGTGTCATTCTTCTTTTTCTACTCTTTTACTCCTTCAGTGGAATTTTAAACAGGATTCCATTTTCTATTTAGCGAAAGTTGTTTCCCAACGCAAAAAATCAAGGTTCTTCTTCTTCATGCTCTCAAAAGTTCCTCTCGACATTCGTGTTCCAGTTTTTTTTTTTCTTCGCCATTTAAAAAAACTGTCATCCTCTTTTTGCATAATAATGCAATTATATATCACCAAGCATCACAAAGTATATGCACCGAAATAAAAACCCTGAAACATTGTGACAAGAATTGGGTTGTGCCTGACATAAATGGACATCATTCATACTTCCAGAGATAAATTTTTATCCTTACCAAGACCAAAATCTTATTCGAATGAATTTTTCATAAAAATGTAACAATAAGTGTCCAAAATTATACTGACAGTTAGACATTAAAGATATGTTTATTGGATTTTAAAGTCTTAGACTCTTTAAATACGAACAATAACTTATGAATATTCGATATTTTATTGTTAAACGTTATGTCATAAATCATGTCTACGCTTTTTACAATCAGTGCAAAGTAAAGTAAAAAATCACGTCAAACATTTTCTATTTTACCAGATTTAAATATAATATCCAGAAAATTATGGATTTGAGCTTCTTTCTTTCTTTTTTATGTCAATTTTTAATGCTCCGCAGAGAAGATTTAGAATATAGTTTAATTTGATCAGTATATTTGATATTAAACTACGATTAAAGTAGTAAAATACCTCGGCCTATTAATTCGTTATTTTTTATTATTATTTTTTATATGTATAACATTTTCGTAGCTTGCGCTACGAAAATGTTTCTTTTTTAAAAAACCTATACAAAATTTCTCAAATTTTATCATGTAAATTTAATTACATATTGGAACGATTTCTGAAAATGTTGTGCATTTTTAGGGAAAACATATGCTAAAGCATGCATGAAAAATACTTGAATTTTTCAAAGAAATGTGCAAAGAAATCTTTGTGAGCATATGTGATAATACTACACGTAATACAAATACACGTCATACGTAAATATACATGTTAGTTTATCACTGCAAAACATGTGTTTAAAAAAAAGTCTTCATATTTTCCTTCCACAATACAGAGGGGCTCTAGAAGTGACCATATTATGAAAATCATTCAAATCATTAATCGAGTAATTTAAAGCTATTCCGTATACAGAGTGTTTGAAAAAGAACTCCCCAATTTTGAAATGGCATAACAGCAAAACCGTGTGAACTAGAAAGGTGAAATAAGTCGTATGTTGCACCAGTGCTTTGAATTTTATAGAACGGTTTTCGAAAATTCGGAAAGCGTTGTAGCCAAATGTTTTTCAATTAATGTACTTAAAAAGGACTGCAAAACCGTGTGAGAAGTGAAACAAGGGATATGTTGTACTAGTACGTCTAGAATTTTTTATACACTGGTTTTCAAAAAGACTTCAAAAATTGGGCATTAAAGAGCGCTGTAGTCAAACGTTTTTCAATTGGTGTATGAAAATGTGTTTATCGACCAAAGTTTAAATCTTATGGCCCGCATAAAACAGATTATTTCTATATGGATACCTTTCATAACTGTTACATAATGCAATCGAATAGTCATATTACTGCTGAGAAAGGTGGCCATTTAAAACACACCGCAATGAGATTTGATTTCTGTTCAATAAGCACTTTCATACACTAATTAATCCTTTCTATCTCACACGGGTTTGCTGTTATATTATTGCAAAATAGTGTTCTTTTTTAAACACCCTGTATATTTATACAAAGTCAGCCTGGACACAACGATATACGTATCCTCATCCTCCTCCCATTAAAACCCAGAAAGTATATCTTTTTGCCCGAAGTAGGATGTCCGTCTTGACCAACACAGCTTTGGCAAGGGTGGTTAATACATGAAACTAACGACCAGAAAACGCACTTAAATCCAATAATTTGCAGAAAAACCATCTGACCATCTACCTCCTTCAGCAATAAATTTGTCATGCCTCGTCGATCGTAAGTCAGTAATAAATCCCCCTTTTTTTCGAACATCATGTACGACTGTAATCACCATTCATTGTCCCACGGTAAAGTGCCTCCCCAAAGTAATTAAAAACATGGCAGTAATCGCAAGGGTTTGAAGCTTTTATGGCCCATGTTCCCGGAATGATGAACGCTCTAAACGCGTCTTATTACAGAAGTCTTTTTCTGAAGATTAAACACTCGTCGTTGGGTAATTGCTGTTTCAGGAACGGGGAATGGGTATTCCTCCATGAAGCAGGCTCTTACCAACTCTCTCCTTGCCCTTTTAATTCATATCTTGGTTTCCGAGATTTATTGGGGACAGAAGCATTGCTTTTTAAAAGGGGAAGATTTGCTGCACGGAAAAGCCATTGTGCGGAGAAGATTCAGGGTTTCGTTGGAAACGATGGTCCCTAAGGACCCTATTTAAGAAAAGTTTAATGTCTTGTAAATATTGTTCTAAAGTATAGGAAGTTTTAAAGATTGTAATCGAGAATGGTCTCGAAGTTTCGGCGTAATTGAAAGTAATACATACTTTTCAACAGATTGGATGGAAAATATTTGTTGAAAATAAAGTTTTAAATGCTATTTAAGTTAGTAAAACAATGCTTTGGTTTCAGAAAAATACAGCGCTTTTTTTTTTTCTTCAGTAAAGTAAAAATAAATTGTAGATAATAATTACTGCTGAAGGAACGAGGGACTAGGCATTAGTCGATGTAATAGGCTCTTACCAGCTCTCCTTCGTTATCTTTTTTAGTTCATATCTTAGTTTCTGAGATTTATTGGGGACAGCAACATTGCTTATTAAAAATAAATCATTTGCTGCACGGAAAAGATTTTTTTGTGGGCAAAGATTTCAGGCTTAGTTGAAAGCGATGGCTTTAAGAACCCTATTTAAGAACAGTGTAATGGGTTGTGAATATCGTTTTAAAATGTTAGAAATTTTAAAGATAATAATCATGAAATATCGAGATGATTCAACATAACTTTAAGTAAAACAAACTTTTCACGTACATTTGGTTGAACATATTTGCCTATCGTTGGTAAAGGATTTAACCGCTCTTAAGCTAATAAAACAATGGGACTATTATTTTGAAAAAAAGCTATTACCTCCTTTTTTGATGGGTTAAAATTAATTTGATCGAGCAGAATTGTTGTCATCTCCAATAGATTAGGTATTCTATTTACATTGACGTGTACATTGTGGACGTGTATTAGAAGAGCACATAACCCATCTTTCTCCCTCGAGCCTTGAGGTCATTTTTGTTTTGAGGTAAATCACTGGGTCACAATCACAAGGGCCCGTGCATCAAACCCGTCACGGGCACATTGCATTTGTACACCACATACTACAATCTTTAACTTCGATTTTATTTCTGAACAATCATTTAGAAATAGTGAGAAAATAAAGTAGGAGGGGGCAAAAAAAAATGAAATTTGTAAGTAATTTAACAACTGTAACGACTGTCTAAGTCCTAAAATACATAAAAATCAAAATAATTTGAAAGAACTCATTTTAAGAGAAAAAAAAACGCTAATAAAATTGCACTTAAATCAAAGTTGTTTCAGAAGCGAAAGCAGCACGTGTAAAATACTTTCTATTAGTTACTATCTTAGCTCAAAAGTTTTCCCTTTTTTTGTATAAGTATTGCTGTTCCCTCTCCCCTTATTTTAATTTCCGTAAGAATCTGCAATGTTATAATTTATTAATTGGATTTAACAGTATTGGATTTAATAGTATTATATTTTATTTTTATTAATTTTTAGCCCCAAGACATATTTAGTTATTATTATAACATTATGAATTGATATTTTATAACTATTTAACAAAAAGTACAAAACGACAGAAAACTAGATGTTTTAAATTTCATTCTAACAATAAGGAAATGTGAGAATTTGACGCTTTTTCTTTCCTGATTTATTTTCAGTGAAATTAAATAAGCTAGTCTGAACAATAAAGCTGAAATACAATAGTTAATAAAAATGCAAAAAACCGAAAAATAAATATTTTTAGATAGTATCCTTTACCTCTCCATGGCTGAATACTGTAGCGGTCATGTAATAGTTGTCTAAAAAATAAACAATGCAATAAGTTACGATATTTGAATCAAAGCATTAGGTTCTGTAATAGGTACATTTATTTATAACATAGAAAGAGATGTGTATAAAAATGCTTGTAAAATACAGCCTTTTATAATTAATTTTAAGCACTGCTCATTCCATGAAATGAATTTTTAAGCACGGACTTAAAAGGGTAAATTTCAACGTACTTTACAATTAAACTAGAAATATGCCGACGCATTTGGACAATAATAATGCTTGCAAGATCTATTTCAAAATTTAAAAAGTAAATAAAATAAATTAATAAATAAATTTTAAAATTAGACAATGGACATTTTATATAAACTTTTAATGTGCTCTTGCTCAAAAATCCTATCAAAAACAACAACGCTACTATGTCACACAAATCTATATAAAACAAATTTTTACTTGCACATTTAGTTTCACTTGCATTTTCACCGTCATTATTCAAACGTACGTAACAATTAATTTTTTCTCAGCTACTTTTGACTACTTTTAAAATTCAAAGAAAAAAGACTTTCCATAGTCACTGGAAATCACATTAAGTCTGCAAGATTAAATCATTCTATGCATGAAAATTTTCAAATGTTTTAGCTTAGGAAGCTTATGCGGATACACTCATTAAAGTAGGGTTCTAATATTAAAAACTTAAATATTGACACTAATTAAATCTGTTATTTTTGAGAGCATTGTATGAAAATCTGAAACCACTAAGGACATATTCTACGAATAAGACATCAAATTAAAAGAAATGAAGCAGTTTCATGAAGTGTGTCCTAAAAGTATATATATATATATATATATATATATATATATATATATATATATATATATATATATATATATATATATATATATATATATATATATATATATATATATTAGGGTGGTCCTTATTTATAAGGAAAAAAATTTTTTTTCGAATTTTTTAGAAATTATTTGCCAGAATGTACCTTTATATAAGACATGAAAATATAACAAATTTCAGCTCAATCGGTTAATATTAACACGTGCCGCATCGACGCTGAAGTTGTGAGATTCAATGTAAGGCAGTTATTACCTATAAGAACGACAATGTACGCTCGACTGTAAACATAAAATTACGCATTTTTTTTAAATTTTAGTATAAAAACATACTAATTAAAATGAAAACGTAAAATAAAGATATAGTTTATCCTAATACTATATTTTTTATTTATTGAAATGATACATCCACTTCAGATACATATTTTGGATTTAAGTAAGCCTCCTTTTGTGGCGACTGGGAACTCTCTCCGGTACTCCTGAACAACCTGAATAAAAAAAAATAATATTGAATGTGTTTTCTAAACCTAGCCTATATAATGTGTTCAAGAAAAAAATAACAAAAAATTAAATTTGTTTATACATACCTGTATCAAAAATTGTTTTTGATGTTCATTTTTCGTCATTTTTTCATTGTAATCCTCAATCAACTTGACTCCTCTTTCTGCAATATCATTTGTACATTTTAAGGTTGAAATGATATTTTTTCCTGTGCGATAATCCTCTCTGTTTTCCCAATTCAGCGGATCGTCCTGAAGAAATTCAACACAAATACCGAATCGTTTAAATAACTGAAGTGAATTGGCGGACAATAATTCAGTTGGTAGATCTTTTTGAACAAAATTTTGGACATCTCGGATTTGCAACGATAGTTTTTTCTCAATGACTTCTGTCTCTTCATTTTCTTCTTCTTTTTCATTCACAGTTTCTATGTTTTTACTTGCACATTCCATAATTTTTTGAGCCATTCTAATTTTTTCAACTCTCTCAATTCTATCGTCAAATATTGCCATGGCAGCACACTCTTCACTTAGATACCATAAATGGTTTAAAAATTTTGTTATTGCAATGGTTGCAATGTTTTCATTAATATTTTTAAATTTAACCAATTTTCTCAAAAAATATATATCATTTAGGGGAGCTCCTGTAGTATTCGTTGCTGAAAACCAGGCCTCTACATAACAGTATACAACGAAAACGCAAATTTCTGCATTCAGTTTGGAATTATCCTTTCTCATTTTCATTTGATCGCGAAATAAAAAAAGTTTTAAACAATAAATCGCTTTAGACATCCATCTCGCTAAATGATATGCACCGGGGGCCCTAAAACTCACATTTGTTTTATCTCCCAAAAAAATGAGCGTCAATTGCAAAAACTCTTTGTAGTCATCACGTGGTTGCTCTTCTGCAAGTTTCTGTTTCACAAAATAAATAATTTCGGGCGCTACATCTTTCAGTGCATTATAAACGGCTTCATCGCTGGTATAATCTAAAAATTTCATTTTATCAATATTCTTCCAGTTTTCTTTAAGTGCTTTGAATTGAGCAATTTCAGGGCCGGATGTTACAATTGCTTTTGTCCTCGTGAATACACCAGCCAAAACGACCTCAAATATATGGTGTCGGCATGGAAGCAACAAAATATCTCGCCCTAACCTTTGTTGAAGCAGAACTGCAGCTCCTTTTATACGTCCAGTGTTTGATGCTGTAGTATCAAAACAAAAGGCTTGAATTTTTTCGGTTAAATTCCATTCATCAGTGATATGGAACACAGCAGAGCAAACTTCCGATCCTCCTGATGATGCAATTCCAGGTACTCCTAATAATTGTTCAAAATCTAAACCAACCGCGATCACAGGAAGCCGATCAATTTTCTCATTTTTTGTGATATCAGGCAATAATTTGGAATCCCAATGCACTTCAATAAAATTTGCATCATTTCCTACCGATTTTATTGATGAATATTTTATTTTCCGCAAAATCTCTCTATTTCTTTTGATAGACGATCTATTGAGAACAAACTCGGTGATATCTATATTAAGAGCTTCTAGGACGGCAGAAATAATATGCATTGCATCCCTGTCACTCACTTTACATTTGTCCAAGGCAGCGGCCAGGCGAGGTGTCATTAACGTCTTTCGTCCTCTCTTGTTTGAAGATGGACCCTGTTGAGATTCCGATATGAAATATATGTCATCTTCACTGTTGTCTTGATTTATCACTTTTTTCTGTGAATCTTCGTGTTCTTTATCTTTCATTTCAAAATGTCCAATCGAACAACTAGAATTTTCCAACAAATCTTCTTTTCTTTTCAACTCTGCAGCTGTGCGTTCTTCTTTCCGCTTTTCCTTACGTAATAATTTGATATCTACTCCCAACATACAACCTACTCTACCTTTCTCCCTTTGCTTAATTAAAAATTCTCTATCTTCGGCGATTTTAATCTCATTTAACGCATTTAAGGTGGCAATATCGAAAAGGTTGTCTAAAGCTTCTTTAAAATCATTTTCTTTTTCTCTCTGCCGTTCAGTATCTCTATTTTTAGATTTTTCTAAATTTCTGACATTATCGTACAAAGATTTTAATTTCGAAATACAGTTTGAACGGTTTTGAACTGGGATTCTTGCTTTTTTCCAAAAAACGACCACTTCATCAATAACTAAAGCACTGCTGTCATTAAGATTTAAATTTACCACTCTCATGTTATAAAAAAGTACACTCAAAACATCTCGTTTACATGGTAATTTACTACCGCAGATTTGATTTTTCATCACTCCAACTAGATAAATATTGTTCCGCAAAGTGGACATTTCAGCACTTTTATCAATTACTTATATAGCACGTCTTTTCTTATGCACTTCAAGTACGAAACTAAAACGAATGTAGCATTGAACAAATAATATGTAAAAACAAAATTGACTTGTCGAGACTTGTAGTCGCGCTTGTAGCGAATTCGAACGCACTTGGCGCCGACTCGTCGTAGCATGTTAGACAGTCAGATGCATGAAACTTCAAGGCCAATGCGGCACGTGTTAATATTATCGGATTGAGCTGAAATTTTGTATTTTTAATGTTTTGGTGTAACTGAACAAAATTACAAATAATTTTGAAAAAATATGAACTTTCGAAAATAAGGACCACCCTAATATATATACACACAGTACTTTTTACCATTTGATTACACTTAACGTTATTTTTTACGCGATTTTCTGATTAAAATTTAATGTTATTTTTTATTCCAAAATGGCTAATGCAAATACCTACCCCAAGACAAGAAATACACACTACAAGAACGACACCGCGGAAGCTTTTCTGAAGAAATCCTCTCGAACTTATACGATAAAAAGCTGAGAAAAAAAGAGCTCTTGAAAAATGCATGAGCGTGAAGAGGCATTAAAGCAAATGGGCAGTTTTTAAGCTATATTCAAATTTCTGAGTACATTTTCTCGCTCTTTGGAACATGGCGGCACAGATCAAAGCGAAGTCCCGGTATTGAATATGAGGATTCAAAAGCTGAAATACTTAAGGAAATGAAGACATTTTTCAAAGTAAATACGTGTAGTGTAACAGGAATAGGCATTTTAAATGTAGGATCAAATAAGATTTTAATTTTTAAATAAGAATTCAGATTATTTTGAGAAATAAAAGCTTAAACGAACTCAAGCAAGTATTTAGTTCGAATTTTGATTTCGCATACCAAGAGGTTGGATAAAATTTGCATCGTTAAGCATTCAAAACGGATTTAAATTAAATATTTTTTCTCAATTGTGGAGTTGATCGCTTTGAGTTAATGAATTTGAGGTTAGACAAATCTTGAACAGAGTACTGTTTAATAACTTCGAGGTTTTTTTTCCTTTTATTGCTACTTATATTTAAAAAAATATAGCTATGGATTGTAGCTATTGGATTTTAGCGATTTTTGACATATTTTATTATAGAGCAATTTTCCTGTTTCTTAAGAGTAATTTTAAAAAGTGTCTTTGAAACATCAAAATTTTGCAGAAAAACCTTGCTTTAATTATTAGTACTAATTTTTATTCTCAATCAACTAAACACATAAGGAATTTAGCTATACTTAAAATACTCATTAATTACACACGTACACAAGGACATGTCTCGCAACTTCTAAACAAAGCAAATGTATTACTTCCAAAACTCAATGATTTTTTAATAAATTTAATGTCTGTTTTCGTCTAATATCTGGAACATCAGTATCAATAATTAAGTGAACTATGTAAAGTGAAAAAGAAAAAGCTGTGTTATTAAAACAAACCATTATTTAAAATATACAACTTTTTAAATTATAATCAGTTGCAATGCAGCATTTGCGTTAGGTTTTTTAAAACGCGAGCAATAATGTAGCCGTAAAAATGCAGATGTCAAAAAAAAAAAAAAAACCGAAATACAAAATTATTCCTTAAAATGTTCTCAAAATTTATAAGTAACCTTTCTTACAACTGAATATGCTTTCATAATACAGTATTTTAAGCATCAAAGACAGTGAAAAAAGGCAAACGAGAAAAGATGAAATGGAAGCTAAGTATCTGCTGCGTGCACTCGCAAAAAATGTAAAATTATTTCATCGATCGAAGATACAAGTCCTGTCACCCAAGACCCATATCAATCTAATTTAGTTCACGGACAATTGAAATCATTAGTGACAGTTTAAGTTATAGCGCCATATTTTTTCAATTACGTCTTCTTTCTTCGTTCAGCCTTCCATTTCACTTAAAAATGGCGTTCAACATTCTAGAAGTATAGCAAATGGGGCGTGTGGAATTTTTGATGGATGAGATCGTGACGTCAACTGCATCTAACGTTGCGACACTTCGTGAAAATATCCTCTTTTATTTTGAGGATTCCTTAATAACAGTGATACATGGATAGCTCATGGAAGGCTCAGTGAACTGGATGTTTTCAGCTATAGTATATACCTGTGTGTGCGCGTAAAAATCTAGATGTTTTGGATTGGTAGTTGCATTTTGCAAATAATAATCTATATAGATAAAGTAATAGGTAAATGGGGATCAACTACGTTTTGACGCACATTACTGCATACACGTGTTTCGAGGAACCTCTTTTTCAATGCAAATAGTGAGATTTTACATAAAAAGACACCCAGGAAAATCAGTAAAAAGGGAGAGCTGATGAGTAAAAAGCTTTTACTGGATTTCTTTTCATCCAAAAGCTCACTATTTGCATTGGAAAAAAAAAAGGTTCCCTGACACCTCAAAACACGTGTATGCAGTAATCTACTAAGTTTGTGCATCAAAACATTTTTGGTCACCATTTACTTTTCCGAATGAAGGTGGTATTTATTTATTTCCAAAAGTATTAGGTGTCTTTTTTTGGCATTTTGTCATAATGGTAATTTTCAAAACCATTTTGAAAGATTTTTATGTGGTTTTCAATTACAACTTATACTATAATTATGATCAATATATCTCATTAGCTTATTTGAGCAAAAATGCTTGGTGGTTTTTCCTATCAATCATATAGAAATTTAGATAAATGACTTAAAAAAAGGTACGTAAAGGTAAAAAAGGAAATGAGACAGATTCTATAAGATGTGTTATCTCCACTTCTCCTCTTAACTCATGCTAAAAAATAATTGAACCACTTAAACTTTTCGCATCTAAAAATTGGTTAAGGCATTGTAAATGAGGTATACGTATTTCGTTGAGTCCCGCACAATATTCAAAAAAGCCTCCGTTGAGCAGGTTGACTATTCTTTGGGTTTAGTGCTTAAATTATCAGGAACAAGATTAAATTATAGCTGATAGAGACCCATAAATCCATCAACTCCACTTCTCCTCTTAACTCATGTTAAAAATTAATTGAACCACTTAAACTTTTCGCATCTAAAAATTGGTTAACGCTTTGTAAATGAGGCATACGTATTTCGTTGGGTCCCGCGCAGTAGTCAAAAAAGCCTCCGTTGATCAGGTGACTATTCTTCGGGTTTAGTGCTTGAATTATCAGGAACAAGATTAAATTATAGCTGATAGAGATCCATAAATTCATCATATGACTTAATAAATAAATATTATAGAAAACGAGAATATACGTTTTGAGCTATATTTTATGTTTCATACTATCTGCATTTTCCGGTGTTGCACGGCACTAAAGACGTAAAAAAAGAGAAAGTAAACTTCATTCCGAGCGCTTAGTTCATAATACAAAAAAAAAAAAAAAAACATCATCCTAAAACACGAAAAAAAAATTATTATCATTTTGAACGCTATTATCGTTAAACTAAAAATAATTAAACAAACTGTTAAACTTGGTAGAAATCTCAAGTACTTAATTTTACAACAAATATTCTCTTAAAAAGTAAAAACAAGTGACGAAGAAAATTAAGTTTGACTTTATGACACTAATACGGATTAACGTGGAGCAAATTGCTTAAGTTTTTTTTTTTTTTTTTTAATTATTTCAAGCTTAGGCACAGCAAATTTTAAAAAAAAGAATGTTTTCTTCAATAGGAATTAAAAAGAGACTTTTTTGTAACTTTTCGCACTTGTCGCAATTAATTAAACCTGCTTTATCCCATCAACTAGAAACAGGACTAGGTTAAAAGCATTTTGAAATTTTCGTCCTCCGAATAGCAAAAATGAACAATTTCTATGTCGTAATTGAATAATGTTTTAATGATTTAACGTTAAAAGCATTAGAGTTTTTTTTCTTTTCCCGAAACCTTTCATGTTTCGAAATTAGTGTCGTCAATTATCATAAATCTTACATTAAAATACTTGGTCGTAAAAATAAATTAAATTATGTACAAATAAGGTTTTTTCCTAACAGAAAACAATTTCAAAATGCTGAAAAAATAGTACCATTTTATTATTATTTTTAAAGACTGATGATGATATATCTTTCTTTGTTTTTATTTTTTTAAATGAATACATAGTATTATTGTATAAATGGTTACATATTATACATATGAAAATAGATATTTGTACTTCTAGAATCTAAGAAATAAATTAGTAAGGTAATAAAAATTTCTACTTTAACTATTCATCTTGTACAAAGTACAATAAGTATTGTGTGTGCGAAAAATATTGAAAGAAATTTTGGAATAAATATTAATTTTTGATTAAAAAAATTTCCCCATCGATAGTTGCGCCATCAGTGACGTTTTAAACGTGATTATATGAAGATATAGCAATGTACTTATTCAAAAATAAGCTGTCAAAAATAGGCTGTTCCCTTGATGCTAGGAATAAACAAATGAAAAGAAAATCATTTTTATGAAAAAATGAAAACTCCTTTTATGCTTAAGATTACATATTATAAAGGTTAACTTTAATTAATTTTACGACAGCTTTTTTCTGCGATTTCGTTCAAGCACACTTTTGTAACAGGCATATTTTTATTTGATTTATATTAAATGCCAAACATTTGAGCATTTTTACTTTCTTCTATATCTAATATATAGAAGAAAGTATTGGATTCGTGCAAATTTTCGAATTTCGAATTTTCACGGATTCGAACGTTTTGAGGTGTGCTGAGTTCATTTCGACTATTTTTGGAAAATGTCTGTCTGTCTGTGTGTGTGTATGTATGTGTGTGTGTATGTATGTATGTGTGTGTGTATGTATGTGTGTCACGTCTGTGTGTGACCAGTTTTTTGTGGCCGCTCTACAGCAAAAACTACCGCATGAAATCGAACGAAATTTGGTACACATATGTGCCCGTATGTGAACTTGTGCCCATTAGTTTTTGGCGCGAATTCCTCCAAGGGGGGTGGAGCAATGGGAGGTTTTTTGAGTTACGCGTGCTTGCTATTCCTCAGGAAGTAACTGGCGGAATCAAACAAAATTTGGTCCATATGTTGCCATTAACAGGAGCAGGTGCTGATTCAATTTTGGTGTCAATAACTCAAAGGGGGGTTGAGCTATAGAACGTTTTTTGTCGTCAATTGTGACTGCTGTATCTCAAGAAATAACGAACGGAATCAAACAAAAATTTTTTGACAAGTAGCCCTTAGTGGGTATAAGAGCTGATTTTATTTTGGTGTCAACAGCTAAAAAGGGGGGAGCGCAATCGCCCGTTCTTTTTTTCCATTGTGAGTGCCCTATCTCCAGAAGTAATGCTACGTTCTGGTTGAAATTTGGAATATATGTGAATCCATACGTAAACAGACTTTGGTTCAATTTTGACTCCAATCGCTCCAAGAGGTGTTGATTTTTTTTTTTTTTTTTTTTTTTTTTTTTGCGAATAAAAATAGTTTTATTAATGCAACAATAAGAAAGATAAATCGTAATAGATTGTCGTCTGCGTATTTCTCGTGATTTTAATTGTATGGAAATGATCGGAAATATTATCTCAATGATTTAAAATTTTTAACTGTTGCCATCTTATGTTTGTTAATAAATAAAATATTTGTAATTAATTCAAGTAAGGCTTTTAAAGTAACTTTCCATTTTCGCTCTTTGTTTTGTTTTTACAATAATTCAGACATTGGGATGGTCTTCAAGTTTTTGCATGTGTCATTTTGTTTTTGTTAGGAATATTGCTTCCTCGTCAAGCATGGGGAGGGATCAGAAAAAGGAAAAATATAGAAGAAAGTTTCGTGATGGCCACAACATACTAGTTTTTGTTGGGAATATTGCTTCCTCGTCAAGCATGGGGAGGGATCAGAAAAAAAAAAAAAAAAAGAAAAATATAGAAGAAAGTTTCGTGATGGCCACAACATACTAGTTATTGAAAGTAATTAAATCTGAAAGCGCTTCTAGTGAATAATAAAAGATTTTGTGAACATTTTTTTTCTTCTTCGATGTGAAAGTGTAGATAAGATTTTTTCCCAGTAGATGACAACAATGGAAAAAAAATCTCCATTTTCATGTAGACAAAGTTTCTCAAAAAGAAAATAATAAAAAATAAAACTGTATGTAATAATTAATATTGTTAAAACTAGTAGGCGTTTCTTACGATGCGAAATAAGAATCAGTTATTCGGTAATATGTTCTTCTAGTTCTTTTTTAAACTTCAATATTGGTCATTTTGCAAAAAATATACTTATCATCACTACACGTTTTTCCTCCCCTCCCCCTTTTTTACTTTCTTCTATATCTAATATATAGAAGAAAGTATTGGATTCGTGCAAATTTTCGAATTTCGAATTTTGACGGATTCGAACGTTTTGAGGTGTGCTGAGTCCATTTCGACTGTTTTTGGAAAATGTCTGTCTGTCTGTGTGTGTGTATGTGTGTGTGTATGTATGTGTTTGTGTATGTATGTGTGTGTGTATGTGTGTGTGTATGTGTGTGTGTGACCAGTTTTTTGTGGCCGCTCTACAGCAAAAACTACCGCATGAAAT